>NW_027228600.1:0-144639 GCF_037783145.1 Equus przewalskii | reverse complement strand
GCTGAAGTAGGACTTCTGCTCTGGGTGGGCTCCATTGCCCTAGAGCTGAAAGGCACAACGTGCAGGCTTCTTTCCAAAGGGCGAGTTGGGCCCCACAGCATCTTGCTTCCAGCTCTTTGGGAAGCTAAGAAACAACTCGCTCTGCACAGTGCTCTTACAGCCTACCGGGAACATCTCTTCCAAAGGCCTGTGAAACGCAGTTGTCTTTGCAGGCCTGATCTGGCTGAAGTAGGACTTCTGCTCTGGGTGTGCTCCTTTGCCCTAGAGCTGAAAGGCACAACGTGCAGGCTTCTTTCCAAAGGGCGAGTTGGGCCCCACAGCATCTTGCTTCCAGCTCTTTGGGAAGCTAAGAAACAACTCGCTCTGCACAGTGCTCTTACAGCCTACCGGGAACATCTCTTCCAAAGGCCTGTGAAACGCAGTTTCTTTGCAGGCCTGATCTGGCTGAAGTAGGACTTCTGCTCTGGGTGTGCTCCTTTGCCCTAGAGCTGAAAGGCACAACGTGCAGGCTTCTTTCCAAAGGGCGAGTTGGGCCCCACAGCATCTTGCTTCCAGCTCTTTGGGAAGCTAAGAAACAACTCGCTCTGCACAGTGCTCTTACAGCCTACCGGGAACATCTCTTCCAAAGGCCTGTGAAACGCAGTTTCTTTGCAGGCCTGATCTGGCTGAAGTAGGACTTCTGCTCTGGGTGTGCTACTTTGCCCTAGAGCTGAAAGGCACAACGTGCAGGCTTCTTTCCAAAGGGCGAGTTGGGCCCCACAGCATCTTGCTTCCAGCTCTTTGGGAAGCTAAGAAACAACTCGCTCTGCACAGTGCTCTTACAGCCTAGTGGGAACATCTCTTCCAAAGGCCTGTGAAACGCAGTTTCTTTGCAGGCCTGATCTGGCTGAAGTAGGACTTCTGCTCTGGGTGTGCTACATTGCCCTAGAGCTGAAAGGCACAACGTGCAGGCTTCTTTCCAAAGGGCGAGTTGGGCCCCACAGCATCTTGCTTCCAGCTCTTTGGGAAGCTAAGAAACAACTCGCTCTGCACAGTGCTCTTACAGCCTACCGGGAACATCTCTTCCAAAGGCCTGTGAAACGCAGTTTCTTTGCAGGCCTGATCTGGCTGAAGTAGGACTTCTGCTCTGGGTGTGCTACATTGCCCTAGAGCTGAAAGGCACAACGTGCAGGCTTCTTTCCAAAGGGCGAGTTGGGCCCCACAGCATCTTGCTTCCAGCTCTTTGGGAAGCTAAGAAACAACTCGCTCTGCACAGTGCTCTTACAGCCTACCGGGAACATCTCTTCCAAAGGCCTGTGAAACGCAGTTTCTTTGCAGGCCTGATCTGGCTGAAGTAGGACTTCTGCTCTGGGTGTGCTCCATTGCCCTAGAGCTGAAAGGCACAACGTGCAGGCTTCTTTCCAAAGGGCGAGTTGGGCCCCACAGCATCTTGCTTCCAGCTCTTTGGGAAGCTAAGAAACAACTCGCTCTGCACAGTGCTCTTACAGCCTACCGGGAACATCTCTTCCAAAGGCCTGTGAAACGCAGTTTCTTTGCAGGCCTGATCTGGCTGAAGTAGGACTTCTGCTCTGGGTGTGCTCCATTGCCCTAGAGCTGAAAGGCACAACGTGCAGGCTTCTTTCCAAAGGGCGAGTTGGGCCCCACAGCATCTTGCTTCCAGCTCTTTGGGAAGCTAAGAAACAACTCGCTCTGCACAGTGCTCTTACAGCCTACCGGGAACATCTCTTCCAAAGGCCTGTGAAACGCAGTTTCTTTGCAGGCCTGATCTGGCTGAAGTAGGACTTCTGCTCTGGGTGGGCTCCATTGCCCTAGAGCTGAAAGGCACAACGTGCAGGCTTCTTTCCAAAGGGCGAGTTGGGCCCCACAGCATCTTGCTTCCAGCTCTTTGGGAAGCTAAGAAACAACTCGCTCTGCACAGTGCTCTTACAGCCTACCGGGAACATCTCTTCCAAAGGCCTGTGAAACGCAGTTTCTTTGCAGGCCTGATCTGGCTGAAGTAGGACTTCTGCTCTGGGTGTGCTCCATTGCCCTAGAGCTGAAAGGCACAACGTGCAGGCTTCTTTCCAAAGGGCGAGTTGGGCCCCACAGCATCTTGCTTCCAGCTCTTTGGGAAGCTAAGAAACAACTCGCTCTGCACAGTGCTCTTACAGCCTACCGGGAACATCTCTTCCAAAGGCCTGTGAAACGCAGTTTCTTTGCAGGCCTGATCTGGCTGAAGTAGGACTTCTGCTCTGGGTGTGCTACATTGCCCTAGAGCTGAAAGGCACAACGTGCAGGCTTCTTTCCAAAGGGCGAGTTGGGCCCCACAGCATCTTGCTTCCAGCTCTTTGGGAAGCTAAGAAACAACTCGCTCTGCACAGTGCTCTTACAGCCTACCGGGAACATCTCTTCCAAAGGCCTGTGAAACGCAGTTTCTTTGCAGGCCTGATCTGGCTGAAGTAGGACTTCTGCTCTGGGTGTGCTACATTGCCCTAGAGCTGAAAGGCACAACGTGCAGGCTTCTTTCCAAAGGGCGAGTTGGGCCCCACAGCATCTTGCTTCCAGCTCTTTGGGAAGCTAAGAAACAACTCGCTCTGCACAGTGCTCTTACAGCCTACCGGGAACATCTCTTCCAAAGGCCTGTGAAACGCAGTTTCTTTGCAGGCCTGATCTGGCTGAAGTAGGACTTCTGCTCTGGGTGTGCTCCATTGCCCTAGAGCTGAAAGGCACAACGTGCAGGCTTCTTTCCAAAGGGCGAGTTGGTCCCCACAGCATCTTGCTTCCAGCTCTTTGGGAAGCTAAGAAACAACTCGCTCTGCACAGTGCTCTTACAACCTACCGGAAAAATCTCTTCCAAAGGCCTGTGAAACGCAGTTTCTTTGCAGGCCTGATCTGGCTGAAGTAGGACTTCTGCTCTGGGTGTGCTACATTGCCCTAGAGCTGAAAGGCACAACGTGCAGGCTTCTTTCCAAAGGGCGAGTTGGGCCCCACAGCATCTTGCTTCCAGCTCTTTGGGAAGCTAAGAAACAACTCGCTCTGCACAGTGCTCTTACAGCCTACCGGGAACATCTCTTCCAAAGGCCTGTGAAACGCAGTTTCTTTGCAGGCCTGATCTGGCTGAAGTAGGACTTCTGCTCTGGGTGTGCTACTTTGCCCTAGAGCTGAAAGGCACAACGTGCAGGCTTCTTTCCAAAGGGCGAGTTGGGCCCCACAGCATCTTGCTTCCAGCTCTTTGGGAAGCTAAGAAACAACTCGCTCTGCACAGTGCTCTTACAGCCTACCGGGAACATCTCTTCCAAAGGCCTGTGAAACGCAGTTTCTTTGCAGGCCTGATCTGGCTGAAGTAGGACTTCTGCTCTGGGTGTGCTACTTTGCCCTAGAGCTGAAAGGCACAACGTGCAGGCTTCTTTCCAAAGGGCGAGTTGGGCCCCACAGCATCTTGCTTCCAGCTCTTTGGGAAGCTAAGAAACAACTCGCTCTGCACAGTGCTCTTACAGCCTACCGGGAACATCTCTTCCAAAGGCCTGTGAAACGCAGTTTCTTTGCAGGCCTGATCTGGCTGAAGTAGGACTTCTGCTCTGGGTGTGCTACTTTGCCCTAGAGCTGAAAGGCACAACGTGCAGGCTTCTTTCCAAAGGGCGAGTTGGGCCCCACAGCATCTTGCTTCCAGCTCTTTGGGAAGCTAAGAAACAACTCGCTCTGCACAGTGCTCTTACAGCCTACCGGGAACATCTCTTCCAAAGGCCTGTGAAACGCAGTTTCTTTGCAGGCCTGATCTGGCTGAAGTAGGACTTCTGCTCTGGGTGTGCTACTTTGCCCTAGAGCTGAAAGGCACAACGTGCAGGCTTCTTTCCAAAGGGCGAGTTGGGCCCCACAGCATCTTGCTTCCAGCTCTTTGGGAAGCTAAGAAACAACTCGCTCTGCACAGTGCTCTTACAGCCTACCGGGAACATCTCTTCCAAAGGCCTGTGAAACGCAGTTTCTTTGCAGGCCTGATCTGGCTGAAGTAGGACTTCTGCTCTGGGTGTGCTACTTTGCCCTAGAGCTGAAAGGCACAACGTGCAGGCTTCTTTCCAAAGGGCGAGTTGGGCCCCACAGCATCTTGCTTCCAGCTCTTTGGGAAGCTAAGAAACAACTCGCTCTGCACAGTGCTCTTACAGCCTACCGGGAACATCTCTTCCAAAGGCCTGTGAAACGCAGTTTCTTTGCAGGCCTGATCTGGCTGAAGTAGGACTTCTGCTCTGGGTGTGCTCCATTGCCCTAGAGCTGAAAGGCACAACGTGCAGGCTTCTTTCCAAAGGGCGAGTTGGGCCCCACAGCATCTTGCTTCCAGCTCTTTGGGAAGCTAAGAAACAACTCGCTCTGCACAGTGCTCTTACAGCCTACCGGGAACATCTCTTCCAAAGGCCTGTGAAACGCAGTTTCTTTGCAGGCCTGATCTGGCTGAAGTAGGACTTCTGCTCTGGGTGTGCTCCATTGCCCTAGAGCTGAAAGGCACAACGTGCAGGCTTCTTTCCAAAGGGCGAGTTGGGCCCCACAGCATCTTGCTTCCAGCTCTTTGGGAAGCTAAGAAACAACTCGCTCTGCACAGTGCTCTTACAGCCTACCGGGAACATCTCTTCCAAAGGCCTGTGAAACGCAGTGTCTTTGCAGGCCTGATCTGGCTGAAGTAGGACTTCTGCTCTGGGTGTGCTACTTTGCCCTAGAGCTGAAAGGCACAACGTGCAGGCTTCTTTCCAAAGGGCGAGTTGGGCCCCACAGCATCTTGCTTCCAGCTCTTTGGGAAGCTAAGAAACAACTCGCTCTGCACAGTGCTCTTACAGCCTACCGGGAACATCTCTTCCAAAGGCCTGTGAAACGCAGTTTCTTTGCAGGCCTGATCTGGCTGAAGTAGGACTTCTGCTCTGGGTGTGCTACTTTGCCCTAGAGCTGAAAGGCACAACGTGCAGGCTTCTTTCCAAAGGGCGAGTTGGGCCCCACAGCATCTTGCTTCCAGCTCTTTGGGAAGCTAAGAAACAACTCGCTCTGCACAGTGCTCTTACAGCCTACCGGGAACATCTCTTCCAAAGGCCTGTGAAACGCAGTTTCTTTGCAGGCCTGATCTGGCTGAAGTAGGACTTCTGCTCTGGGTGTGCTACTTTGCCCTAGAGCTGAAAGGCACAACGTGCAGGCTTCTTTCCAAAGGGCGAGTTGGGCCCCACAGCATCTTGCTTCCAGCTCTTTGGGAAGCTAAGAAACAACTCGCTCTGCACAGTGCTCTTACAGCCTACCGGGAACATCTCTTCCAAAGGCCTGTGAAACGCAGTTTCTTTGCAGGCCTGATCTGGCTGAAGTAGGACTTCTGCTCTGGGTGTGCTACTTTGCCCTAGAGCTGAAAGGCACAACGTGCAGGCTTCTTTCCAAAGGGCGAGTTGGGCCCCACAGCATCTTGCTTCCAGCTCTTTGGGAAGCTAAGAAACAACTCGCTCTGCACAGTGCTCTTACAGCCTACCGGGAACATCTCTTCCAAAGGCCTGTGAAACGCAGTTTCTTTGCAGGCCTGATCTGGCTGAAGTAGGACTTCTGCTCTGGGTGTGCTACATTGCCCTAGAGCTGAAAGGCACAACGTGCAGGCTTCTTTCCAAAGGGCGAGTTGGGCCCCACAGCATCTTGCTTCCAGCTCTTTGGGAAGCTAAGAAACAACTCGCTCTGCACAGTGCTCTTACAGCCTACCGGGAACATCTCTTCCAAAGGCCTGTGAAACGCAGTTTCTTTGCAGGCCTGATCTGGCTGAAGTAGGACTTCTGCTCTGGGTGTGCTACTTTGCCCTAGAGCTGAAAGGCACAACGTGCAGGCTTCTTTCCAAAGGGCGAGTTGGGCCCCACAGCATCTTGCTTCCAGCTCTTTGGGAAGCTAAGAAACAACTCGCTCTGCACAGTGCTCTTACAGCCTACCGGGAACATCTCTTCCAAAGGCCTGTGAAACGCAGTTTCTTTGCAGGCCTGATCTGGCTGAAGTAGGACTTCTGCTCTGGGTGTGCTACATTGCCCTAGAGCTGAAAGGCACAACGTGCAGGCTTCTTTCCAAAGGGCGAGTTGGGCCCCACAGCATCTTGCTTCCAGCTCTTTGGGAAGCTAAGAAACAACTCGCTCTGCACAGTGCTCTTACAGCCTACCGGGAACATCTCTTCCAAAGGCCTGTGAAACGCAGTTTCTTTGCAGGCCTGATCTGGCTGAAGTAGGACTTCTGCTCTGGGTGTGCTACTTTGCCCTAGAGCTGAAAGGCACAACGTGCAGGCTTCTTTCCAAAGGGCGAGTTGGGCCCCACAGCATCTTGCTTCCAGCTCTTTGGGAAGCTAAGAAACAACTCGCTCTGCACAGTGCTCTTACAGCCTACCGGGAACATCTCTTCCAAAGGCCTGTGAAACGCAGTTTCTTTGCAGGCCTGATCTGGCTGAAGTAGGACTTCTGCTCTGGGTGTGCTCCATTGCCCTAGAGCTGAAAGGCACAACGTGCAGGCTTCTTTCCAAAGGGCGAGTTGGGCCCCACAGCATCTTGCTTCCAGCTCTTTGGGAAGCTAAGAAACAACTCGCTCTGCACAGTGCTCTTACAGCCTACCGGGAACATCTCTTCCAAAGGCCTGTGTAACGCAGTGTCTTTGCAGGCCTGATCTGGCTGAAGTAGGACTTCTGCTCTGGGTGTGCTCCATTGCCCTAGAGCTGAAAGGCACAACGTGCAGGCTTCTTTCCAAAGGGCGAGTTGGGCCCCACAGCATCTTGCTTCCAGCTCTTTGGGAAGCTAAGAAACAACTCGCTCTGCACAGTGCTCTTACAGCCTACCGGGAACATCTCTTCCAAAGGCCTGTGAAACGCAGTTTCTTTGCAGGCCTGATCTGGCTGAAGTAGGACTTCTGCTCTGGGTGTCCTCCATTGCCCTAGAGCTGAAAGGCACAACGTGCAGGCTTCTTTCCAAAGGGCGAGTTGGGCCCCACAGCATCTTGCTTCCAGCTCTTTGGGAAGCTAAGAAACAACTCGCTCTGCACAGTGCTCTTACAGCCTACCGGGAACATCTCTTCCAAAGGCCTGTGAAACGCAGTGTCTTTGCAGGCCTGATCTGGCTGAAGTAGGACTTCTGCTCTGGGTGTGCTCCATTGCCCTAGAGCTGAAAGGCACAACGTGCAGGCTTCTTTCCAAAGGGCGAGTTGGGCCCCACAGCATCTTGCTTCCAGCTCTTTGGGAAGCTAAGAAACAACTCGCTCTGCACAGTGCTCTTACAGCCTAGTGGGAACATCTCTTCCAAAGGCCTGTGAAACGCAGTTTCTTTGCAGGCCTGATCTGGCTGAAGTAGGACTTCTGCTCTGGGTGTGCTACATTGCCCTAGAGCTGAAAGGCACAACGTGCAGGCTTCTTTCCAAAGGGCGAGTTGGGCCCCACAGCATCTTGCTTCCAGCTCTTTGGGAAGCTAAGAAACAACTCGCTCTGCACAGTGCTCTTACAGCCTACCGGGAACATCTCTTCCAAAGGCCTGTGAAACGCAGTTTCTTTGCAGGCCTGATCTGGCTGAAGTAGGACTTCTGCTCTGGGTGTGCTACATTGCCCTAGAGCTGAAAGGCACAACGTGCAGGCTTCTTTCCAAAGGGCGAGTTGGGCCCCACAGCATCTTGCTTCCAGCTCTTTGGGAAGCTAAGAAACAACTCGCTCTGCACAGTGCTCTTACAGCCTACCGGGAACATCTCTTCCAAAGGCCTGTGAAACGCAGTTTCTTTGCAGGCCTGATCTCGCTGAAGTAGGACTTCTGCTCTGGGTGTGCTCCATTGCCCTAGAGCTGAAAGGCACAACGTGCAGGCTACTTTCCAAAGGGCGAGTTGGGCCCCACAGCATCTTGCTTCCAGCTCTTTGGGAAGCTAAGAAACAACTCGCTCTGCACAGTGCTCTTACAGCCTACCGGGAACATCTCTTCCAAAGGCCTGTGAAACGCAGTGTCTTTGCAGGCCTGATCTGGCTGAAGTAGGACTTCTGCTCTGGGTGTGCTACATTGCCCTAGAGCTGAAAGGCACAACGTGCAGGCTTCTTTCCAAAGGGCGAGTTGGTCCCCACAGCATCTTGCTTCCAGCTCTTTGGGAAGCTAAGAAACAACTCGCTCTGCACAGTGCTCTTACAGCCTACCGGGAACATCTCTTCCAAAGGCTTGTGAAACGCAGTTTCTTTGCAGGCCTGATCTGGCTGAAGTAGGACTTCTGCTCTGGGTGTGCTACATTGCCCTAGAGCTGAAAGGCACAACGTGCAGGCTTCTTTCCAAAGGGCGAGTTGGGCCCCACAGCATCTTGCTTCCAGCTCTTTGGGAAGCTAAGAAACAACTCGCTCTGCACAGTGCTCTTACAGCCTACCGGGAACATCTCTTCCAAAGGCCTGTGAAACGCAGTTTCTTTGCAGGCCTGATCTGGCTGAAGTAGGACTTCTGCTCTGGGTGTGCTACTTTGCCCTAGAGCTGAAAGGCACAACGTGCAGGCTTCTTTCCAAAGGGCGAGTTGGGCCCCACAGCATCTTGCTTCCAGCTCTTTGGGAAGCTAAGAAACAACTCGCTCTGCACAGTGCTCTTACAGCCTACCGGGAACATCTCTTCCAAAGGCCTGTGAAACGCAGTTTTTTTGCAGGCCTGATCTGGCTGAAGTAGGACTTCTGCTCTGGGTGTGCTCCATTGCCCTAGAGCTGAAAGGCACAACGTTCAGGCTTCTTTCCAAAGGGCGAGTTGGGCCCCACAGCATCTTGCTTCCAGCTCTTTGGGAAGCTAAGAAACAACTCGCTCTGCACAGTGCTCTTACAGCCTACCGGGAACATCTCTTCCAAAGGCCTGTGAAACGCAGTTTCTTTGCAGGCCTGATCTGGCTGAAGTAGGACTTCTGCTCTGGGTGTGCTCCATTGCCCTAGAGCTGAAAGGCACAACGTGCAGGCTTCTTTCCAAAGGGCGAGTTGGGCCCCACAGCATCTTGCTTCCAGCTCTTTGGGAAGCTAAGAAACAACTCGCTCTGCACAGTGCTCTTACAGCCTACCGGGAACATCTCTTCCAAAGGCCTGTGTAACGCAGTGTCTTTGCAGGCCTGATCTGGCTGAAGTAGGACTTCTGCTCTGGGTGTGCTCCATTGCCCTAGAGCTGAAAGGCACAACGTGCAGGCTTCTTTCCAAAGGGCGAGTTGGGCCCCACAGCATCTTGCTTCCAGCTCTTTGGGAAGCTAAGAAACAACTCGCTCTGCACAGTGCTCTTACAGCCTACCGGGAACATCTCTTCCAAAGGCCTGTGAAACGCAGTTTCTTTGCAGGCCTGATCTGGCTGAAGTAGGACTTCTGCTCTGGGTGTCCTCCATTGCCCTAGAGCTGAAAGGCACAACGTGCAGGCTTCTTTCCAAAGGGCGAGTTGGGCCCCACAGCATCTTGCTTCCAGCTCTTTGGGAAGCTAAGAAACAACTCGCTCTGCACAGTGCTCTTACAGCCTACCGGGAACATCTCTTCCAAAGGCCTGTGAAACGCAGTTTCTTTGCAGGCCTGATATGGCTGAAGTAGGACTTCTGCTCTGGGTGTGCTCCATTGCCCTAGAGCTGAAAGGCACAACGTGAAGGCTCCTTTCCAATGGGCGAGTTGGGCCCCACAGCATCTTGATTCCAGCTCTTTGGGAAGCTAAGAAACAACTCGCTCTGCACAGTGCTCTTACTGCCTAGTGGGAACATCTCTTCCAAAGGCCTGTGAAACGCAGTTTCTTTGCAGGCCTGATCTGGCTGAAGTAGGACTTCTGCTCTGGGTGTCCTCCATTGCCCTAGAGCTGAAAGGCACAACGTGCAGGCTTCTTTCCAAAGGGCGAGTTGGTCCCCACAGCATCTTGCTTCCAGCTCTTTGGGAAGCTAAGAAACAACTCGCTCTGCACAGTGCTCTTACAGCCTACCGGGAAAATCTCTTCCAAAGGCCTGTGAAACGCAGTGTCTTTGCAGGCCTGATCTGGCTGAAGTAGGACTTCTGCTCTGGGTGTGCTCCATTGCCCTAGAGCTGAAAGGCACAACGTGCAGGCTTCTTTCCAAAGGGCGAGTTGGGCCCCACAGCATCTTGCTTCCAGCTCTTTGGGAAGCTAAGAAACAACTCGCTCTGCACAGTGCTCTTACAGCCTACCGGGAACATCTCTTCCAAAGGCCTGTGAAACGCAGTTTCTTTGCAGGCCTGATCTGGCTGAAGTAGGACTTCTGCTCTGGGTGTGCTACTTTGCCCTAGAGCTGAAAGGCACAACGTGCAGGCTTCTTTCCAAAGGGCGAGTTGGGCCCCACAGCATCTTGCTTCCAGCTCTTTGGGAAGCTAAGAAACAACTCGCTCTGCACAGTGCTCTTACTGCCTAGTGGGAACATCTCTTCCAAAGGCCTGTGAAACGCAGTTTCTTTGCAGGCCTGATCTGGCTGAAGTAGGACTTCTGCTCTGGGTGTGCTCCATTGCCCTAGAGCTGAAAGGCACAACGTGCAGGCTTCTTTCCAAAGGGCGAGTTGGGCCCCACAGCATCTTGCTTCCAGCTCTTTGGGAAGCTAAGAAACAACTCGCTCTGCACAGTGCTCTTACAGCCTACCGGGAACATCTCTTCCAAAGGCCTGTGAAACGCAGTTTCTTTGCAGGCCTGATCTGGCTGAAGTAGGACTTCTGCTCTGGGTGTGCTACATTGCCCTAGAGCTGAAAGGCACAACGTGCAGGCTTCTTTCCAAAGGGCGAGTTGGGCCCCACAGCATCTTGCTTCCAGCTCTTTGGGAAGCTAAGAAACAACTCGCTCTGCACAGTGCTCTTACAGCCTACCGGGAACATCTCTTCCAAAGGCCTGTGAAACGCAGATTCTTTGCAGGCCTGATCTCGCTGAAGTAGGACTTCTGCTCTGGGTGTGCTCCATTGCCCTAGAGCTGAAAGGCACAACGTGCAGGCTACTTTCCAAAGGGCGAGTTGGGCCCCACAGCATCTTGCTTCCAGCTCTTTGGGAAGCTAAGAAACAACTCGCTCTGCACAGTGCTCTTACAGCCTACAGGGAACATCTCTTCCAAAGGCCTGTGAAACACAGTTTCTTTGCAGGCCTGTTCTGGCTGAAGTAGGACTTCTGCTCTGGGTGTGCTCCATTGCCCTAGAGCTGAAAGGCACAACGTGCAGGCTTCTTTCCAAAGGGCGAGTTGGGCCCCACAGCATCTTGCTTCCAGCTCTTTGGGAAGCTAAGAAACAACTCGCTCTGCACAGTGCTCTTACAGCCTATCGGGAACAACTCTTCCAAAGGCCTGTGAAACGCAGTGTCTTTGCAGGCCTGATCTGGCTGAAGTAGGACTTCTGCTCTGGGTGTGCTCCATTGCCCTAGAGCTGAAAGGCACAACGTGCAGGCTTCTTTCCAAAGGGCGAGTTGGTCCCCACAGCATCTTGCTTCCAGCTCTTTGGGAAGCTAAGAAACAACTCGCTCTGCACAGTGCTCTTACAACCTACCAGAAAAATCTCTTCCAAAGGCTTGTGAAACGCAGTGTCTTTGCAGGCCTGATCTGGCTGAAGTAGGACTTCTGCTCTGGGTGTGCTCCATTGCCCTAGAGCTGAAAGGCACAACGTGCAGGCTTCTTTCCAAAGGGCGAGTTGGGCCCCACAGCATCTTGCTTCCAGCTCTTTGGGAAGCTAAGAAACAACTCGCTCTGCACAGTGCTCTTACAGCCTACCGGGAACATCTCTTCCAAAGGCCTTTGAAACGCAGTGTCTTTGCAGGCCTGATCTGGCTGAAGTAGGACTTCTGCTCTGGGTGTGCTCCATTGCCCTAGAGCTGAAAGGCAGAACGTGCAGGCTTCTTTCCAAAGGGCGAGTTGGTCCCCACAGCATCTTGCTTCCAGCTCTTTGGGAAGCTAAGAAACAACTCGCTGTGCACAGTGCTCTTACAACCTACCAGAAAAATCTCTTCCAAAGGCTTGTGAAACGCAGTGTCTTTGCAGGCCTGATCTGGCTGAAGTAGGACTTCTGCTCTGGGTGTGCTCCATTGCCCTAGAGCTGAAAGGCACAACGTGCAGGCTTCTTTCCAAAGGGCGAGTTGGGCCCCACAGCATCTTGCTTCCAGCTCTTTGGGAAGCTAAGAAACAACTCGCTCTGCACAGTGCTCTTACAACCTACCGGGAACATCTCTTCCAAAGGCCTTTGAAACGCAGTGTCTTTGCAGGCCTGATCTGGCTGAAGTAGGACTTCTGCTCTGGGTGTGCTCCATTGCCCTAGAGCTGAAAGGCAGAACGTGCAGGCTTCTTTCCAAAGGGCGAGTTGGGCCCCACAGCATCTTGCTTCCAGCTCTTTGGGAACCTAAGAAACAACTCGCTCTGCACAGTGCTCTTACAGCCTACCGGAACATCTCTTCCAAATGCCTGTGAAACGCAGTTTTTTTGCAGGCCTGTTCTGGCTGAAGTAGGACTTCTGCTCTGGGTGTGCTCCATTGCCCTAGAGCTGAAAGGCACAACGTGCAGGCTCCTTTCCAAAGGGCGAGTTGGGCCCCACAGCATCTTGCTTCCAGCTCTTTGGGAAGGTAAGAAACAACTCGCTCTGCAAAGTGCTCTTACACTCTACCGGGAACATCTCTTCCAAAGGCCTGTGAAACGCAGTTTCTTTGCAGGCCTGATCTGGCTGAAGTAGGACTTCTGCTCTGGGTGGGCTCCATTGCCCTAGAGCTGAAAGGCACAATGTGCAGGCTTCTTTCCAAAGGGCGAGTTGGGCCCCACAGCATCTTGCTTCCAGCTCTTTGGGAAGCTAAGAAACAACTCGCTCTGCACAGTGCTCTTACAGCCTACCGGGAACATCTCTTCCAAAGGCCTGTGTAACGCAGTGTCTTTGCAGGCCTGATCTGGCTGAAGTAGGACTTCTGCTCTGGGTGTGCTCCATTGCCCTAGAGCTGAAAGGCACAACGTGCAGGCTTCTTTCCAAAGGGCGAGTTGGGCCTCACAGCATCTTGCTTCCAGCTCTTTGGGAAGCTAAGAAACAACTCGCTCTGCACAGTGCTCTTACAGCCTACCGGGAACATCTCTTCCAAAGGCCTGTGAAACGCAGTTTCTTTGCAGGCCTGATCTGGCTGAAGTAGGACTTCTGCTCTGGGTGTCCTCCATTGCCCTAGAGCTGAAAGGCACAACGTGCAGGCTTCTTTCCAAAGGGCGAGTTGGGCCCCACAGCATCTTGCTTCCAGCTCTTTGGGAAGCTAAGAAACAACTCGCTCTGCACAGTGCTCTTACAGCCTACCGGGAACATCTCTTCCAAAGGCCTGTGAAACGCAGTTTCTTTGCAGGCCTGATATGGCTGAAGTAGGACTTCTGCTCTGGGTGTGCTCCATTGCCCTAGAGCTGAAAGGCACAACGTGAAGGCTCCTTTCCAATGGGCGAGTTGTGCCCCACAGCATCTTGATTCCAGCTCTTTGGGAAGCTAAGAAACAACTCGCTCTGCTCAGTGCTCTTACTGCCTAGTGGGAACATCTCTTCCAAAGGCCTGTGAAACGCAGTTTCTTTGCAGGCCTGATCTGGCTGAAGTAGGACTTCTGCTCTGGGTGTCCTCCATTGCCCTAGAGCTGAAAGGCACAACGTGCAGGCTTCTTTCCAAAGGGCGAGTTGGGCCCCACAGCATCTTGCTTCCAGCTCTTTGGGAAGCTAAGAAACAACTCGCTCTGCACAGTGCTCTTACAGCCTACCGGGAACATCTCTTCCAAAGGCCTTTGAAACGCAGTTTCTTTGCAGGCCTGATCTGGCTGAAGTAGGACTTCTGCTCTGGGTGGGCTCCATTGCCCTAGAGCTGAAAGGCACAACGTGCAGGCTTCTTTCCAAAGGGCGAGTTGGGCCCCACAGCATCTTGCTTCCAGCTCTTTGGGAAGCTAAGAAACGACTCGCTCTGCACAGTGCTCTTACAGCCTACCAGGAACATCTCTTCCAAAGGCCTGTGAAATGCAGTTTCTTTGAAGGCCTGATCTGGCTGAAGTAGAACTTGAGCTCTGGGTGTGCTACATTGCCCTAGAGCTGAAAAGCACAACGTGCAGGCTTCTTTCCAATGGGCGAGTTGGGCCCCAAAGCATCTTGCTTCCAGCTCTTTCTGAAGCTAAGAAACAACTCGCTCAGCAGAGTGCTCTTACAGCCTACCGGGAACATCTCTTCCAAAGGCCTGTGAAACGCAGTTTCTTTGCAGGCCTGATCTGGCTGAAGTAGAACTTATGCTCTGGGTGTGCTACATAGCCCTACAGCTGAAAGGCACAACGTGCAGACTTCTTTCCAAAGGGCGAGATGGACCCCAAAGCATCTTCCTTCCAGCTGTTTGGGAAGCTAAGAAACAACTCGCTCTGCACAGTGCTCTTACAGTCTACCGGGAACATCTGTTCCTAAGGCCTGTGAAACGCAGTTTCTTTGCAGGCCTGATCTGGCTGAAGTAGAATTTCTGCTCTGGGTGTGCTACAGTGCCCTAGAGCTGAAAGGCACAACATGCAGGCTTCCATCCAAAGGGCGAGTTGGGCCCCAAAGCATCTTGCTTACAGCTCTTTGGGAAGCTAAGAAACAACTCGCTCTGCACAGTGCTCTTACAGCCTGCCGGGAACATCTCTTCCAAAGTCCTGTGAAACGCAGTCTCTTTGCAGGCCTGATCTGGCTGAAGCAGAACTTCTGCTCTGGGTGTGCTACATGGCCCTAGAGCTGAAAGGCACAACGTGCAGGCTTCTTTCCAAAGGGCGAGTTGGGCCCCAAAGCATCTTGCTTCCAACTCTTTTGGACGCTAAGATAAAACTCGCTCTGCACAGTGCTCTTACAGCCTACCGGGAACATCTCTCACAAAGGAGTGCGAAACGCTGTTTCTTTGCAGGCCTTACCTGGCTGAAGTAGAACTTCTGCTCTGGGTGTGCTACATTGCCGTGGAGCTGAAAGGCACAACGTGCAGGCTACTTTCCAAAGGGCGAGTTGGGCCCCACAGCATCTTGCTTCCAGCTCTTTGGGAAGCTAAGAAACAACTCGCTCTGCACAGTGCTCTTACAGCCTACAGGGAACATCTCTTCGAAAGGCCTGTGAAACGCAGTTTCTTTGCAGGCCTGTTCTGGCTGAAGTAGGACTTCTGCTCTGGGTGTGCTCCATTGCCCTAGAGCTGAAAGGCACAACGTGCAGGCTTCTTTCCAAAGGGCGAGTTGGGCCCCACAGCATCTTGCTTCCAGCTCTTTGGGAAGCTAAGAAACAACTCGCTCTGCACAGTGCTCTTACAGCCTATCGGGAACAACTCTTCCAAAGGCCTGTGAAACGCAGTGTCTTTGCAGGCCTGATCTGGCTGAAGTAGGACTTCTGATCTGGGTGTGCTCCATTGCCCTAGAGCTGAAAGGCACAACGTGCAGGCTTCTTTCCAAAGGGCGAGTTGGTCCCCACAGCATCTTGCTTCCATCTCTTTGGGAAGCTAAGAAACAACTCGCTGTGCACAGTGCTCTTACAACCTACCAGAAAAATCTCTTCCAAAGGCTTGTGAAACGCAGTGTCTTTGCAGGCCTGATCTGGCTGAAGTAGGACTTCTGCTCTGGGTGTGCTCCATTGCCCTAGAGCTGAAAGGCACAACGTGCAGGCTTCTTTCCAAAGGGCGACTTGGGCCCCACAGCATCTTGCTTCCAGCTCTTTGGGAAGCTAAGAAACAACTCGCTCTGCACAGTGCTCTTACAGCCTACCGGGAACATCTCTTCCAAATGCCTGTGAAACGCAGTTTCTTTGCAGGCCTGATCTGGCTGAAGTAGGACTTCTGCTCTGGGTGTTCTCCATTGCCCTAGAGCTGAAAGGCACAACGTGAAGGCTCCTTTCCAATGGGCGAGTTGGGCCCCACAGCATCTTGATTCCAGCTCTTTGGGAAGCTAAGAAACAACTCGCTCTGCTCAGTGCTCTTACTGCCTAGTGGGAACATCTCTTCCAAAGGCCTGTGAAACGCAGTTTCTTTGCAGGCCTGATCTGGCTGAAGTAGGACTTCTGCTCTGGGTGTGCTCCACTGCCCTAGAGCTGAAAGGCACAACGTGCAGGCTTCTTTCCAACGGGCGAGTTGGTCCCCACAGCAACTTGCTTCCAGCTCTTTGGGAAGCTAAGAAACAACTCGCTCTGCACAGTGCTCTTACAGCCTACCGGGAGCATCTCTTCCAAAGGCCTGTGAAACGCAGTTTCTTTGCAGGCCTGATCTGGCTGAAGTAGGACTTCTGCTCTGGGTGGGCTCCATTGCCCTAGAGCTGAAAGGCACAACGTGCAGGCTTCTTTCCAAAGGGCGAGTTGGGCCCCAAAGCATCTTGCTTCCAACTCTCTTGGACGCTAAGATACAACTCGCTCTGCACAGTGCTCTTACAGCCTACCGGGAACATCTCTCACAAAGGAGTGTGAAACGCTGTTTCTTTGCAGGCCTGACCTGGCTGAAGTCGAACTTCTGCTCTGGGTGTGCTACATTGCCGTGGAGCTGAAAGGCACAACGTGCAGGCTCCTTTCCAAAGGGCAAGTTGGGCCCCAATGCATCTTGCTTCCAGCTCTTTGGGAAGCTAAGAAACAACTCGCTCTGCACAGTGCTCTTACAGCCTACCGGGAACATCTCTTACAAAGGCCTGTTAAACGCAGTTTCCTTTCAGGCCTGACCTGGCTGAAGTAGAACTTCTGCTCTGGGTGTGCTCCATTGCCCTAGAGCTGAAAGGCAGAACGTGCAGGCTTCTTTCCAAAGGGCGAGTTGGGCCCCACAGAATCTTGCTTCCAGCTCTTTGGGAAGCTAAGAAACAACTCGCTCTGCACAGTGCTCTTACAGCCTATCGGGAACAACTCTTCCAAAGGCCTGTGAAACGCAGTGTCTTTGCAGGCCTGATCTGGCTGAAGTAGGACTTCTGCTCTGGGTGGGCTCCATTGCCCTAGAGTTGAAAGGCACAACGTGCAGGCTCCATTCCAAAGGGCGAGTTGGGCCCCAAAGCATCTTGCTTCCAGCTCTTTGGGAAGCTAAGAAACAACTCGCTCTGCACAGTGCTCTTACAGCCTACCGGGAACATCTCTTCCAAAGGCCTGTGAAACGCATTGTCTTTGCAGGCCTGATCTGGCTGAAGTAGGACTTCTGCTCTGGGTGTTTTACATTGGCCTAGAGCTGAAAGGCACAACGTGCAGGCTACTTTCCAAAGGGCGAGTTGGGCCCCACAGCATCTTGCTTCCAGCTCTTTGGGAAGCTAAGAAACAACTCGCTCTGCACAGTGCTCTTACAGCCTACAGGGCACATCTCTTCCAAAGGCCTGTGAAACGCACTTTCTTTGCAGGCCTGTTCTGGCTGAAGTAGGACTTCTGCTCTGGTTGTGCTCCATTGCCCTAGAGCTGAAAGGCACAACGTGCAGGCTTCTTTCCAAAGGGCGAGTTGGGCCCCACAGCATCTTGCTTCCAGCTCTTTGGGAAGCTAAGAAACAACTCGCTCTGCACAGTGCTCTTACAGCCTATCGGGAACAACTCTTCCAAAGGCCTGTGAAACGCAGTGTCTTTGCAGGCCTGATCTGGCTGAAGTAGGACTTCTGATCTGGGTGTGCTCCATTGCCCTAGAGCTGAAAGGCACAACGTGCAGGCTTCTTTCCAAAGGGCGAGTTGGGCCCCACAGCAACTTGCTTCCAGCTCTTTGGGAAGCTAAGAAACAACTCGCTCTGCACAGTGCTCTTACAGCCTACTGGGAACATCTCTTCCAAAGGCCTGTGAAACTCAGTTTCTTTGCAGGCCTGATCTGGCTGAAGTAGGACTTCTGCTCTGGGTGTGCTCCATTGCCCTAGAGCTGAAAGGCACAACGTGCAGGCTTCTTTCTAAAGGGCGATTTGGGCCCCACAGCATCTTGCTTCCAGCTCTTTGGGAAGCTAAGAAACAACTCGCTCTGCACAGTGCTCTTACAGCCTACCGGGAACATCTCTTCCAAAGGCCTGTGTAACGCAGTGTCTTTGCAGGCCTGATCTGGATGAAGTAGGACTTCTGCTCTGGGTGTGCTCCATTGCCTTAGAGCTGAAAGGCACAACGTGCAGGCATCTTTCGAAAGGGCGAGCTGGGCCCCACAGCATCTTGCTTCCAGCTCTTTGGGAAGCTAAGAAACAACTCGCTCTGCACAGTGCTCTTACAGCCTACCGGGAACATCTCTTCCAAAGGCCTGTGAAACGCAGTGTCTTTGCAGGCCTGATCTGGCTGAAGTAGGACTTCTGCTCTGGGTGTTTTACATTGCCCTAGAGCTGAAAGACGCAACGTGCAGGCTACTTTCCAAAGGGCGAGTTGGGCCCCAAAGCATCTTGCTTCCAGCTCTTTGGGAAGCTAAGCAACAACTCGCTCTGCACAGTGCTCTTACAGCCTACCGGGAACATCTCTTCCAAAGGCCTGTGAAACGCAGTTTCTTTGCAGGCCTGTTCTGGCTGAAGTAGGACTTCTGCTCTGGGTGTGCTCCATTGCCCTAGAGCTGAAAGGCAGAACGTGCAGGCTTCTTTCCAAAGGGCGAGTTGGGCCCCACAGCATCTTGCTTCCAGCTCTTTGGGAAGCTAAGAAACAACTCGCTCTGCAGAGTGCTCTTACAGCCTATCGGGAACAACTCTTCCAAAGGCCTGTGAAACGCAGTGTCTTTGCAGGCCTGATCTGGCTGAAGTAGGACTTCTGCTCTGGGTGTGCTCCATTGCCCTTGAGCTGAAAGGCACAACGTGCAGGCTTCTTTCCAAAGGGCGAGTTGGTCCCCACAGCATCTTGCTTCCAGCTCTTTGGGAAGCTAAGAAACAACTCGCTGTGCACAGTGCTCTTACAACCTACCAGAAAAATCTCTTCCAAAGGCCTTTGAAACGCAGTGTCTTTGCAGGCCTGATCTGGCTGAAGTAGGACTTCTGCTCTGGGTGTGCTCCATTGCCCTAGAGCTGAAAGGCAGAACGTGCAGGCTTCTTTCCAAAGGGCGAGTTGGGCCCCACAGCATCTTTCTTCCAGCTCTTTGGGAACCTAAGAAACAACTCGCTCTGCACAGTGCTCTTACAGCCTACCGGGAACATCTCTTCCAAATGCCTGTGAAACGCAGTTTCTTTGCAGGCCTGTTCTGGCTGAAGTAGGACTTCTGATCTGGGTGTGCTCCATTGCCCTAGAGCTGAAAGGCACAACGTGCAGGCTCTTTTCCAAAGGGCGAGTTGGGCCCCACAGCATCTTGCTTCCAGCTCTTTGGGAAGGAAAGAAACAACTCGCTCTGCAAAGTGCTCTTACACTCTACCGGGAACATCTCTTCCAATGGCCTGTGAAACGCAGTTTCTTTGCAGGCCTGATCTGGCTGAAGTAGGACTTCTGCTCTGGGTGGGCTCCATTGCCCTAGAGCTGAAAGGCACAACGTGCAGGCTTCTTTCCAAAGGGCGAGTTGGGCCCCACAGCATCTTGCTTCCAGCTCTTTGGGAAGCTAAGAAACAACTCGCTCTGCACAGTGCTCTTACAGCCTACCGGGAACATCTCTTCCAAAGGCCTGTGTAACGCAGTGTCTTTGCAGGCCTGATCTGGCTGAAGTAGGACTTCTGCTCTGGGTGTGCTCCATTGCCCTAGAGCTGAAAGGCACAACGTGCAGGCTTCTTTCCAAAGGGCGAGTTGGGCCCCACAGCATCTTGCTTCCAGCTCTTTGGGAAGCTAAGAAACAACTCGCTCTGCACAGTGCTCTTACAGCCTACCGGGAACATCTCTTCCAAAGGCCTGTGAAACGCAGTTTCTTTGCAGGCCTGATCTGGCTGAAGTAGGACTTCTGCTCTGGGTGTCCTCCATTGCCCTAGAGCTGAAAGGCACAACGTGCAGGCTTCTTTCCAAAGGGCGAGTTGGGCCCCACAGCATCTTGCTTCCAGCTCTTTGGGAAGGTAAGAAACAACTCGCTCTGCACAGTGCTCTTACAGCCTACCGGGAACATCTCTTCCAAAGGCCTGTGAAACGCAGTTTCTTTGCAGGCCTGATCTGGCTGAAGTAGGACTTCTGCTCTGGGTGTGCTCCATTGCCCTAGAGCTGAAAGGCACAACGTGAAGGCTCCTTTCCAATGGGCGAGTTGGGGCCCACAGCATCTTGATTCCAGCTCTTTGGGAAGCTAAGAAACAACTCGCTCTGCTCAGTGCTCTTACTGCCTAGTGGGAACATCTCTTCCAAAGGCCTGTGAAACGCAGTTTCTTTGCAGGCCTGATCTGGCTGAAGTAGGACTTCTGCTCTGGGTGTGCTACTTTGCCCTAGAGCTGAAAGGCACAACGTGCAGGCTTCTTTCCAAAGGGCGAGTTGGGCCCCACAGCATCTTGCTTCCAGCTCTTTGGGAAGCTAAGAAATAACTCGCTCTGCACAGTGCTCTTACACCCTACCGGGAACATCTCTTCCAAAGGCCTGTGAAACGCAGTTTCTTTGCAGGCCTGATCTGGCTGAAGTAGGACTTCTGCTCTGGGTGTCCTCCATTGCCCTAGAGCTGAAAGGCACAACGTGCAGGCTTCTTTCCAAAGGGCGAGTTGGGCCCCACAGCATCTTGCTTCCAGCTCTTTGGGAAGCTAAGAAACGACTCGCTCTGCACAGTGCTCTTACAGCCTAGTGGGAACATCTCTTCCAAAGGCCTGTGAAACACAGTTTCTATGCAGGCCTGATCTGGCTGAAGTAGGACTTCTGCTCTGGGTGTGCTACTTTGCCCTAGAGCTGAAAGGCACAACGTGCAGGCTTCTTTCCAAACGGCGAGTTGGGCCCCACAGCATCTTGCTTCCAGCTCTTTGGGAAGCTAAGAAACAACTCGCTCTGCACAGTGCTCTTACAGCCTACCGGGAACATCTCTTCCAAAGGCCTGTGAAACGCAGTTTCTTTGCAGGCCTGATCTGGCTGAAGTAGGACTTCTGCTCTGGGTGTGCTACTTTGCCCTAGAGCTGAAAGGCACAACGTGCAGGCTTCTTTCCAAAGGGCGAGTTGGGCCCAACAGCATCTTGCTTCCAGCTCTTTGGGAAGCTAAGAAACAACTCGCTCTGCACAGTGCTCTTACAGCCTACCGGGAACATCTCTTCCAAAGGCCTGTGAAACGCAGTTTCTTTGCAGGCCTGATCTGGCTGAAGTAGGACTTCTGCTCTGGGTGTCCTCCATTGCCCTAGAGCTGAAAGGCACAACGTGCAGGCTCCTTTCCAATGGGCGAGTTGGGCCCCACAGCATCTTGATTCCAGCTCTTTGGTAAGCTAAGAAACAACTCGCTCTGCTCAGTGCTCTTACTGCCTAGTGGGAACAACTCTTCCAAAGGCCTGTGAAACGCAGTTTCTTTGCAGGCCTGATCTGGCTGAAGTAGGAATTCTGCTCTGGGTGTGCTCCATTGCCCTAGAGCTGAAAGGCACAACGTGCAGGCTTCTTTCCAAATGGTGAGTTGGGCCCCACAGCATCTTGCTTCCAGCTCTTTGGGAAGCTAAGAAACAACTCGCTCTGCACAGTGCTCTTACAGCCTACCGGGAACATCTCTTCCAAAGGCCTGTGAAACGCAGTTTCTTTGCAGGCCTGATCTGGCTGAAGTAGGACTTCTGCTCTGGGTGTTTTACATTGCCCTAGAGCTGAAAGACACAACGTGCAGGCTACTTTCCAAAGGGCGAGTTGGGCCCCACAGCATCTTGCTTCCAGCTCTTTGGGAAGCTAAGCAACAACTCGCTCTGCACAGTGCTCTTACAGCCTACCGGGAACATCTCTTCCAAAGGCCTGTGAAACGCAGTTTCTTTGCAGGCCTGTTCTGGCTGAAGTAGGACTTCTGCTCTGGGTGTGCTCCATTGCCCTAGAGCTGAAAGGCACAACGTGCAGGCTTCTTTCCAAAGGGCGAGTTGGGCCCCACAGCATCTTGCTTCCAGCTCTTTGGGAAGCTAAGAAACAACTCGCTCTGCACAGTGCTCTTACAGCCTATCGGGAACAACTCTTCCAAAGGCCTGTGAAACGCAGTGTCTTTGCAGGCCTGATCTGGCTGAAGTAGGACTTCTGCTCTGGGTGTGCTCCATTGCCCTAGAGCTGAAAGGCACAACGTGCAGGCTTCTTTCCAAAGGGCGAGTTGGTCCCCACAGCATCTTGCTTCCAGCTCTTTGGGAAGCTAAGAAACAACTCGCTGTGCACAGTGCTCTTACAACCTACCAGAAAAATCTCTTCCAAAGGCCTTTGAAACGCAGTGTCTTTGCAGGCCTGATCTGGCTGAAGTAGGACTTCTGCTCTGGGTGTGCTCCATTGCCCTAGAGCTGAAAGGCACAACGTGCAGGCTTCTTTCCAAAGGGCGAGTTGGGCCCCACAGCATCTTTCTTCCAGCTCTTTGGCAACCTAAGAAACAACTCGCTCTGCACAGTGCTCTTACAGCCTACCGGGAACATCTCTTCCAAATGCCTGTGAAACGCAGTTTCTTTGCAGGCCTGTTCTGGCTGAAGTAGGACTTCTGATCTGGGTGTGCTCCATTGCCCTAGAGCTGAAAGGCACAACGTGCAGGCTCTTTTCCAAAGGGCGAGTTGGGCCCCACAGCATCTTGCTTCCAGCTCTTTGGGAAGCAAAGAAACAACTCGCTCTGCAAAGTGCTCTTACACTCTACCGGGAACATCTCTTCCAATGGCCTGTGAAACGCAGTTTCTTTGCAGGCCTGATCTGGCTGAAGTAGGACTTCTGCTCTGGGTGTGCTCCATTGCCCTAGAGCTGAAAGGCACAACGTGCAGGCTTCTTTCCAAAGGGCGAGTTGGGCCCCACAGCATCTTGCTTCCAGCTCTTTGGGAAGCTAAGAAACAACTCGCTCTGCACAGTGCTCTTACAGCCTACCGGGAACATCTCTTCCAAAGGCCTGTGTAACGCAGTGTCTTTGCAGGCCTGATCTGGCTGAAGTAGGACTTCTGCTCTGGGTGTGCTCCATTGCCCTAGAGCTGAAAGGCACAACGTGCAGGCTTCTTTCCAAAGGGCGAGTTGGGCCCCACAGCATCTTGCTTCCAGCTCTTTGGGAAGCTAAGAAACAACTCGCTCTGCACAGTGCTCTTACAGCCTACCGGGAACATCTCTTCCAAAGGCCTGTGAAACGCAGTTTCTTTGCAGGCCTGATCTGGCTGAAGTAGAACTTATGCTCTGGGTGTCCTACATTGCCCTAGAGCTGAAAGGCACAACGTGCAGGCTTCTTTCCAAAGGGCGAGTTGGGCCCCACAGCATCTTGCTTCCAGCTCTTTGGGAAGCTAAGAAACAACTCGCTCTGCACAGTGCTCTTACAGCCTACCGGGAACATCTCTTCCAAAGGCCTGTGAAACGCAGTTTCTTTGCAGGCCTGATCTGGCTGAAGTAGGACTTCTGCTCTGGGTGTGCTCCATTGCCCTAGAGCTGAAAGGCACAACGTGCAGGCTTCTTTCCAAAGGGCGAGTTGGGCCCCACAGCATCTTGCTTCCAGCTCTTTGGGAAGCTAAGAAACAACTCGCTCTGCACAGTGCTCTTACAGCCTAGTGGGAACATCTCTTCCAAAGGCCTGTGAAACGCAGTTTCTTTGCAGGCCTGATCTGGCTGAAGTAGGACTTCTGCTCTGGGTGTCCTACATTGCCCTAGAGCTGAAAGGCACAACGTGCAGGCTTCTTTCCAAAGGGCGAGTTGGGCCCCACAGCATCTTGCTTCCAGCTCTTTGGGAAGCTAAGAAACAACTCGCTCTGCACAGTGCTCTTACAGCCTACCGGGAACATCTCTTCCAAAGGCCTGTGAAACGCAGTTTCTTTGCAGGCCTGATCTGGCTGAAGTAGGACTTCTGCTCTGGGTGTGCTACATTGCCCTAGAGCTGAAAGGCACAACGTGCAGGCTTCTTTCCAAAGGGCGAGTTGGGCCCCACAGCATCTTGCTTCCAGCTCTTTGGGAAGCTAAGAAACAACTCGCTCTGCACAGTGCTCTTACAGCCTAGTGGGAACATCTCTTCCAAAGGCCTGTGAAACGCAGTTTCTTTGCAGGCCTGATCTGGCTGAAGTAGGACTTCTGCTCTGGGTGTGCTACTTTGCCCTAGAGCTGAAAGGCACAACGTGCAGGCTTCTTTCCAAAGGGCGAGTTGGGCCCCACAGCATCTTGCTTCCAGCTCTTTGGGAAGCTAAGAAACAACTCGCTCTGCACAGTGCTCTTACAGCCTACCGGGAACATCTCTTCCAAAGGCCTGTGAAACGCAGTTTCTTTGCAGGCCTGATCTGGCTGAAGTAGGACTTCTGCTCTGGGTGTGCTACTTTGCCCTAGAGCTGAAAGGCACAACGTGCAGGCTTCTTTCCAAAGGGCGAGTTGGGCCCCACAGCATCTTGCTTCCAGCTCTTTGGGAAGCTAAGAAACAACTCGCTCTGCACAGTGCTCTTACAGCCTACCGGGAACATCTCTTCCAAAGGCCTGTGAAACGCAGTTTCTTTGCAGGCCTGATCTGGCTGAAGTAGGACTTCTGCTCTGGGTGTGCTACTTTGCCCTAGAGCTGAAAGGCACAACGTGCAGGCTTCTTTCCAAAGGGCGAGTTGGGCCCCACAGCATCTTGCTTCCAGCTCTTTGGGAAGCTAAGAAACAACTCGCTCTGCACAGTGCTCTTACAGCCTAGTGGGAACATCTCTTCCAAAGGCCTGTGAAACGCAGTTTCTTTGCAGGCCTGATCTGGCTGAAGTAGGACTTCTGCTCTGGGTGTGCTACTTTGCCCTAGAGCTGAAAGGCACAACGTGCAGGCTTCTTTCCAAAGGGCGAGTTGGGCCCCACAGCATCTTGCTTCCAGCTCTTTGGGAAGCTAAGAAACAACTCGCTCTGCACAGTGCTCTTACAGCCTACCGGGAACATCTCTTCCAAAGGCCTGTGAAACGCAGTTTCTTTGCAGGCCTGATCTGGCTGAAGTAGGACTTCTGCTCTGGGTGTGCTCCTTTGCCCTAGAGCTGAAAGGCACAACGTGCAGGCTTCTTTCCAAAGGGCGAGTTGGGCCCCACAGCATCTTGCTTCCAGCTCTTTGGGAAGCTAAGAAACAACTCGCTCTGCACAGTGCTCTTACAGCCTACCGGGAACATCTCTTCCAAAGGCCTGTGAAACGCAGTTTCTTTGCAGGCCTGATCTGGCTGAAGTAGGACTTCTGCTCTGGGTGTGCTACATTGCCCTAGAGCTGAAAGGCACAACGTGCAGGCTCTTTTCCAAAGGGCGAGTTGGGCCCCACAGCATCTTGCTTCCAGCTCTTTGGGAAGCAAAGAAACAACTCGCTCTGCACAGTGCTCTTACAGCCTACCGGGAACATCTCTTCCAAAGGCCTGTGAAACGCAGTTTCTTTGCAGGCCTGATCTGGCTGAAGTAGGACTTCTGCTCTGGGTGTGCTCCATTGCCCTAGAGCTGAAAGGCACAACGTGCAGGCTTCTTTCCAAAGGGCGAGTTGGGCCCCACAGCATCTTGCTTCCAGCTCTTTGGGAAGCTAAGAAACAACTCGCTCTGCACAGTGCTCTTACAGCCTACCGGGAACATCTCTTCCAAAGGCCTGTGTAACGCAGTGTCTTTGCAGGCCTGATCTGGCTGAAGTAGGACTTCTGCTCTGGGTGTGCTCCATTGCCCTAGAGCTGAAAGGCACAACGTGCAGGCTTCTTTCCAAAGGGCGAGTTGGGCCCCACAGCATCTTGCTTCCAGCTCTTTGGGAAGCTAAGAAACAACTCGCTCTGCACAGTGCTCTTACAGCCTACCGGGAACATCTCTTCCAAAGGCCTGTGAAACGCAGTTTCTTTGCAGGCCTGATCTGGCTGAAGTAGGACTTCTGCTCTGGGTGTGCTACATTGCCCTAGAGCTGAAAGGCACAACGTGCAGGCTTCTTTCCAAAGGGCGAGTTGGGCCCCACAGCATCTTGCTTCCAGCTCTTTGGGAAGCTAAGAAACAACTCGCTCTGCACAGTGCTCTTACAGCCTACCGGGAACATCTCTTCCAAAGGCCTGTGAAACGCAGTTTCTTTGCAGGCCTGATCTGGCTGAAGTAGGACTTCTGCTCTGGGTGTGCTACTTTGCCCTAGAGCTGAAAGGCACAACGTGCAGGCTTCTTTCCAAAGGGCGAGTTGGGCCCCACAGCATCTTGCTTCCAGCTCTTTGGGAAGCTAAGAAACAACTCGCTCTGCACAGTGCTCTTACAGCCTAGTGGGAACATCTCTTCCAAAGGCCTGTGAAACGCAGTTTCTTTGCAGGCCTGATCTGGCTGAAGTAGGACTTCTGCTCTGGGTGTGCTACTTTGCCCTAGAGCTGAAAGGCACAACGTGCAGGCTTCTTTCCAAAGGGCGAGTTGGGCCCCACAGCATCTTGCTTCCAGCTCTTTGGGAAGCTAAGAAACAACTCGCTCTGCACAGTGCTCTTACAGCCTACCGGGAACATCTCTTCCAAAGGCCTGTGAAACGCAGTTTCTTTGCAGGCCTGATCTGGCTGAAGTAGGACTTCTGCTCTGGGTGTGCTACATTGCCCTAGAGCTGAAAGGCACAACGTGCAGGCTTCTTTCCAAAGGGCGAGTTGGGCCCCACAGCATCTTGCTTCCAGCTCTTTGGGAAGCTAAGAAACAACTCGCTCTGCACAGTGCTCTTACAGCCTACCGGGAACATCTCTTCCAAAGGCCTGTGAAACGCAGTTTCTTTGCAGGCCTGATCTGGCTGAAGTAGGACTTCTGCTCTGGGTGTGCTACTTTGCCCTAGAGCTGAAAGGCACAACGTGCAGGCTTCTTTCCAAAGGGCGAGTTGGGCCCCACAGCATCTTGCTTCCAGCTCTTTGGGAAGCTAAGAAACAACTCGCTCTGCACAGTGCTCTTACAGCCTACCGGGAACATCTCTTCCAAAGGCCTGTGAAACGCAGTTTCTTTGCAGGCCTGATCTGGCTGAAGTAGGACTTCTGCTCTGGGTGTGCTACTTTGCCCTAGAGCTGAAAGGCACAACGTGCAGGCTTCTTTCCAAAGGGCGAGTTGGGCCCCACAGCATCTTGCTTCCAGCTCTTTGGGAAGCTAAGAAACAACTCGCTCTGCACAGTGCTCTTACAGCCTACCGGGAACATCTCTTCCAAAGGCCTGTGAAACGCAGTTTCTTTGCAGGCCTGATCTGGCTGAAGTAGGACTTCTGCTCTGGGTGTGCTACTTTGCCCTAGAGCTGAAAGGCACAACGTGCAGGCTTCTTTCCAAAGGGCGAGTTGGGCCCCACAGCATCTTGCTTCCAGCTCTTTGGGAAGCTAAGAAACAACTCGCTCTGCACAGTGCTCTTACAGCCTAGCGGGAACATCTCTTCCAAAGGCCTGTGAAACGCAGTTTCTTTGCAGGCCTGATCTGGCTGAAGTAGGACTTCTGCTCTGGGTGTGCTACTTTGCCCTAGAGCTGAAAGGCACAACGTGCAGGCTTCTTTCCAAAGGGCGAGTTGGGCCCCACAGCATCTTGCTTCCAGCTCTTTGGGAAGCTAAGAAACAACTCGCTCTGCACAGTGCTCTTACAGCCTACCGGGAACATCTCTTCCAAAGGCCTGTGAAACGCAGTTTCTTTGCAGGCCTGATCTGGCTGAAGTAGGACTTCTGCTCTGGGTGTGCTACTTTGCCCTAGAGCTGAAAGGCACAACGTGCAGGCTTCTTTCCAAAGGGCGAGTTGGGCCCCACAGCATCTTGCTTCCAGCTCTTTGGGAAGCTAAGAAACAACTCGCTCTGCACAGTGCTCTTACAGCCTACCGGGAACATCTCTTCCAAAGGCCTGTGAAACGCAGTTTCTTTGCAGGCCTGATCTGGCTGAAGTAGGACTTCTGCTCTGGGTGTGCTACTTTGCCCTAGAGCTGAAAGGCACAACGTGCAGGCTTCTTTCCAAAGGGCGAGTTGGGCCCCACAGCATCTTGCTTCCAGCTCTTTGGGAAGCTAAGAAACAACTCGCTCTGCACAGTGCTCTTACAGCCTACCGGGAACATCTCTTCCAAAGGCCTGTGAAACGCAGTTTCTTTGCAGGCCTGATCTGGCTGAAGTAGGACTTCTGCTCTGGGTGTGCTACTTTGCCCTAGAGCTGAAAGGCACAACGTGCAGGCTTCTTTCCAAAGGGCGAGTTGGGCCCCACAGCATCTTGCTTCCAGCTCTTTGGGAAGCTAAGAAACAACTCGCTCTGCACAGTGCTCTTACAGCCTACCGGGAACATCTCTTCCAAAGGCCTGTGAAACGCAGTTTCTTTGCAGGCCTGATCTGGCTGAAGTAGGACTTCTGCTCTGGGTGTGCTACTTTGCCCTAGAGCTGAAAGGCACAACGTGCAGGCTTCTTTCCAAAGGGCGAGTTGGGCCCCACAGCATCTTGCTTCCAGCTCTTTGGGAAGCTAAGAAACAACTCGCTCTGCACAGTGCTCTTACAGCCTACCGGGAACATCTCTTCCAAAGGCCTGTGAAACGCAGTTTCTTTGCAGGCCTGATCTGGCTGAAGTAGGACTTCTGCTCTGGGTGTGCTACTTTGCCCTAGAGCTGAAAGGCACAACGTGCAGGCTTCTTTCCAAAGGGCGAGTTGGGCCCCACAGCATCTTGCTTCCAGCTCTTTGGGAAGCTAAGAAACAACTCGCTCTGCACAGTGCTCTTACAGCCTACCGGGAACATCTCTTCCAAAGGCCTGTGAAACGCAGTTTCTTTGCAGGCCTGATCTGGCTGAAGTAGGACTTCTGCTCTGGGTGTGCTACTTTGCCCTAGAGCTGAAAGGCACAACGTGCAGGCTTCTTTCCAAAGGGCGAGTTGGGCCCCACAGCATCTTGCTTCCAGCTCTTTGGGAAGCTAAGAAACAACTCGCTCTGCACAGTGCTCTTACAGCCTAGCGGGAACATCTCTTCCAAAGGCCTGTGAAACGCAGTTTCTTTGCAGGCCTGATCTGGCTGAAGTAGGACTTCTGCTCTGGGTGTGCTACTTTGCCCTAGAGCTGAAAGGCACAACGTGCAGGCTTCTTTCCAAAGGGCGAGTTGGGCCCCACAGCATCTTGCTTCCAGCTCTTTGGGAAGCTAAGAAACAACTCGCTCTGCACAGTGCTCTTACAGCCTACCGGGAACATCTCTTCCAAAGGCCTGTGAAACGCAGTTTCTTTGCAGGCCTGATCTGGCTGAAGTAGGACTTCTGCTCTGGGTGTGCTACTTTGCCCTAGAGCTGAAAGGCACAACGTGCAGGCTTCTTTCCAAAGGGCGAGTTGGGCCCCACAGCATCTTGCTTCCAGCTCTTTGGGAAGCTAAGAAACAACTCGCTCTGCACAGTGCTCTTACAGCCTACCGGGAACATCTCTTCCAAAGGCCTGTGAAACGCAGTTTCTTTGCAGGCCTGATCTGGCTGAAGTAGGACTTCTGCTCTGGGTGTGCTACTTTGCCCTAGAGCTGAAAGGCACAACGTGCAGGCTTCTTTCCAAAGGGCGAGTTGGGCCCCACAGCATCTTGCTTCCAGCTCTTTGGGAAGCTAAGAAACAACTCGCTCTGCACAGTGCTCTTACAGCCTACCGGGAACATCTCTTCCAAAGGCCTGTGAAACGCAGTTTCTTTGCAGGCCTGATCTGGCTGAAGTAGGACTTCTGCTCTGGGTGTGCTACTTTGCCCTAGAGCTGAAAGGCACAACGTGCAGGCTTCTTTCCAAAGGGCGAGTTGGGCCCCACAGCATCTTGCTTCCAGCTCTTTGGGAAGCTAAGAAACAACTCGCTCTGCACAGTGCTCTTACAGCCTACCGGGAACATCTCTTCCAAAGGCCTGTGAAACGCAGTTTCTTTGCAGGCCTGATCTGGCTGAAGTAGGACTTCTGCTCTGGGTGTGCTACTTTGCCCTAGAGCTGAAAGGCACAACGTGCAGGCTTCTTTCCAAAGGGCGAGTTGGGCCCCACAGCATCTTGCTTCCAGCTCTTTGGGAAGCTAAGAAACAACTCGCTCTGCACAGTGCTCTTACAGCCTACCGGGAACATCTCTTCCAAAGGCCTGTGAAACGCAGTTTCTTTGCAGGCCTGATCTGGCTGAAGTAGGACTTCTGCTCTGGGTGTGCTACTTTGCCCTAGAGCTGAAAGGCACAACGTGCAGGCTTCTTTCCAAAGGGCGAGTTGGGCCCCACAGCATCTTGCTTCCAGCTCTTTGGGAAGCTAAGAAACAACTCGCTCTGCACAGTGCTCTTACAGCCTACCGGGAACATCTCTTCCAAAGGCCTGTGAAACGCAGTTTCTTTGCAGGCCTGATCTGGCTGAAGTAGGACTTCTGCTCTGGGTGTGCTACTTTGCCCTAGAGCTGAAAGGCACAACGTGCAGGCTTCTTTCCAAAGGGCGAGTTGGGCCCCACAGCATCTTGCTTCCAGCTCTTTGGGAAGCTAAGAAACAACTCGCTCTGCACAGTGCTCTTACAGCCTACCGGGAACATCTCTTCCAAAGGCCTGTGAAACGCAGTTTCTTTGCAGGCCTGATCTGGCTGAAGTAGGACTTCTGCTCTGGGTGTGCTACTTTGCCCTAGAGCTGAAAGGCACAACGTGCAGGCTTCTTTCCAAAGGGCGAGTTGGGCCCCACAGCATCTTGCTTCCAGCTCTTTGGGAAGCTAAGAAACAACTCGCTCTGCACAGTGCTCTTACAGCCTACCGGGAACATCTCTTCCAAAGGCCTGTGAAACGCAGTTTCTTTGCAGGCCTGATCTGGCTGAAGTAGGACTTCTGCTCTGGGTGTGCTACTTTGCCCTAGAGCTGAAAGGCACAACGTGCAGGCTTCTTTCCAAAGGGCGAGTTGGGCCCCACAGCATCTTGCTTCCAGCTCTTTGGGAAGCTAAGAAACAACTCGCTCTGCACAGTGCTCTTACAGCCTACCGGGAACATCTCTTCCAAAGGCCTGTGAAACGCAGTTTCTTTGCAGGCCTGATCTGGCTGAAGTAGGACTTCTGCTCTGGGTGTGCTACTTTGCCCTAGAGCTGAAAGGCACAACGTGCAGGCTTCTTTCCAAAGGGCGAGTTGGGCCCCACAGCATCTTGCTTCCAGCTCTTTGGGAAGCTAAGAAACAACTCGCTCTGCACAGTGCTCTTACAGCCTAGTGGGAACATCTCTTCCAAAGGCCTGTGAAACGCAGTTTCTTTGCAGGCCTGATCTGGCTGAAGTAGGACTTCTGCTCTGGGTGTGCTACTTTGCCCTAGAGCTGAAAGGCACAACGTGCAGGCTTCTTTCCAAAGGGCGAGTTGGGCCCCACAGCATCTTGCTTCCAGCTCTTTGGGAAGCTAAGAAACAACTCGCTCTGCACAGTGCTCTTACAGCCTACCGGGAACATCTCTTCCAAAGGCCTGTGAAACGCAGTTTCTTTGCAGGCCTGATCTGGCTGAAGTAGGACTTCTGCTCTGGGTGTGCTACTTTGCCCTAGAGCTGAAAGGCACAACGTGCAGGCTTCTTTCCAAAGGGCGAGTTGGGCCCCACAGCATCTTGCTTCCAGCTCTTTGGGAAGCTAAGAAACAACTCGCTCTGCACAGTGCTCTTACAGCCTACCGGGAACATCTCTTCCAAAGGCCTGTGAAACGCAGTTTCTTTGCAGGCCTGATCTGGCTGAAGTAGGACTTCTGCTCTGGGTGTGCTACTTTGCCCTAGAGCTGAAAGGCACAACGTGCAGGCTTCTTTCCAAAGGGCGAGTTGGGCCCCACAGCATCTTGCTTCCAGCTCTTTGGGAAGCTAAGAAACAACTCGCTCTGCACAGTGCTCTTACAGCCTACCGGGAACATCTCTTCCAAAGGCCTGTGAAACGCAGTTTCTTTGCAGGCCTGATCTGGCTGAAGTAGGACTTCTGCTCTGGGTGTGCTACTTTGCCCTAGAGCTGAAAGGCACAACGTGCAGGCTTCTTTCCAAAGGGCGAGTTGGGCCCCACAGCATCTTGCTTCCAGCTCTTTGGGAAGCTAAGAAACAACTCGCTCTGCACAGTGCTCTTACAGCCTACCGGGAACATCTCTTCCAAAGGCCTGTGAAACGCAGTTTCTTTGCAGGCCTGATCTGGCTGAAGTAGGACTTCTGCTCTGGGTGTGCTACTTTGCCCTAGAGCTGAAAGGCACAACGTGCAGGCTTCTTTCCAAAGGGCGAGTTGGGCCCCACAGCATCTTGCTTCCAGCTCTTTGGGAAGCTAAGAAACAACTCGCTCTGCACAGTGCTCTTACAGCCTACCGGGAACATCTCTTCCAAAGGCCTGTGAAACGCAGTTTCTTTGCAGGCCTGATCTGGCTGAAGTAGGACTTCTGCTCTGGGTGTGCTACTTTGCCCTAGAGCTGAAAGGCACAACGTGCAGGCTTCTTTCCAAAGGGCGAGTTGGGCCCCACAGCATCTTGCTTCCAGCTCTTTGGGAAGCTAAGAAACAACTCGCTCTGCACAGTGCTCTTACAGCCTACCGGGAACATCTCTTCCAAAGGCCTGTGAAACGCAGTTTCTTTGCAGGCCTGATCTGGCTGAAGTAGGACTTCTGCTCTGGGTGTGCTACTTTGCCCTAGAGCTGAAAGGCACAACGTGCAGGCTTCTTTCCAAAGGGCGAGTTGGGCCCCACAGCATCTTGCTTCCAGCTCTTTGGGAAGCTAAGAAACAACTCGCTCTGCACAGTGCTCTTACAGCCTACCGGGAACATCTCTTCCAAAGGCCTGTGAAACGCAGTTTCTTTGCAGGCCTGATCTGGCTGAAGTAGGACTTCTGCTCTGGGTGTGCTACTTTGCCCTAGAGCTGAAAGGCACAACGTGCAGGCTTCTTTCCAAAGGGCGAGTTGGGCCCCACAGCATCTTGCTTCCAGCTCTTTGGGAAGCTAAGAAACAACTCGCTCTGCACAGTGCTCTTACAGCCTACCGGGAACATCTCTTCCAAAGGCCTGTGAAACGCAGTTTCTTTGCAGGCCTGATCTGGCTGAAGTAGGACTTCTGCTCTGGGTGTGCTACTTTGCCCTAGAGCTGAAAGGCACAACGTGCAGGCTTCTTTCCAAAGGGCGAGTTGGGCCCCACAGCATCTTGCTTCCAGCTCTTTGGGAAGCTAAGAAACAACTCGCTCTGCACAGTGCTCTTACAGCCTACCGGGAACATCTCTTCCAAAGGCCTGTGAAACGCAGTTTCTTTGCAGGCCTGATCTGGCTGAAGTAGGACTTCTGCTCTGGGTGTGCTACTTTGCCCTAGAGCTGAAAGGCACAACGTGCAGGCTTCTTTCCAAAGGGCGAGTTGGGCCCCACAGCATCTTGCTTCCAGCTCTTTGGGAAGCTAAGAAACAACTCGCTCTGCACAGTGCTCTTACAGCCTACCGGGAACATCTCTTCCAAAGGCCTGTGAAACGCAGTTTCTTTGCAGGCCTGATCTGGCTGAAGTAGGACTTCTGCTCTGGGTGTGCTACTTTGCCCTAGAGCTGAAAGGCACAACGTGCAGGCTTCTTTCCAAAGGGCGAGTTGGGCCCCACAGCATCTTGCTTCCAGCTCTTTGGGAAGCTAAGAAACAACTCGCTCTGCACAGTGCTCTTACAGCCTACCGGGAACATCTCTTCCAAAGGCCTGTGAAACGCAGTTTCTTTGCAGGCCTGATCTGGCTGAAGTAGGACTTCTGCTCTGGGTGTGCTACTTTGCCCTAGAGCTGAAAGGCACAACGTGCAGGCTTCTTTCCAAAGGGCGAGTTGGGCCCCACAGCATCTTGCTTCCAGCTCTTTGGGAAGCTAAGAAACAACTCGCTCTGCACAGTGCTCTTACAGCCTACCGGGAACATCTCTTCCAAAGGCCTGTGAAACGCAGTTTCTTTGCAGGCCTGATCTGGCTGAAGTAGGACTTCTGCTCTGGGTGTGCTACTTTGCCCTAGAGCTGAAAGGCACAACGTGCAGGCTTCTTTCCAAAGGGCGAGTTGGGCCCCACAGCATCTTGCTTCCAGCTCTTTGGGAAGCTAAGAAACAACTCGCTCTGCACAGTGCTCTTACAGCCTACCGGGAACATCTCTTCCAAAGGCCTGTGAAACGCAGTTTCTTTGCAGGCCTGATCTGGCTGAAGTAGGACTTCTGCTCTGGGTGTGCTACTTTGCCCTAGAGCTGAAAGGCACAACGTGCAGGCTTCTTTCCAAAGGGCGAGTTGGGCCCCACAGCATCTTGCTTCCAGCTCTTTGGGAAGCTAAGAAACAACTCGCTCTGCACAGTGCTCTTACAGCCTACCGGGAACATCTCTTCCAAAGGCCTGTGAAACGCAGTTTCTTTGCAGGCCTGATCTGGCTGAAGTAGGACTTCTGCTCTGGGTGTGCTACATTGCCCTAGAGCTGAAAGGCACAACGTGCAGGCTTCTTTCCAAAGGGCGAGTTGGGCCCCACAGCATCTTGCTTCCAGCTCTTTGGGAAGCTAAGAAACAACTCGCTCTGCACAGTGCTCTTACAGCCTACCGGGAACATCTCTTCCAAAGGCCTGTGAAACGCAGTTTCTTTGCAGGCCTGATCTGGCTGAAGTAGGACTTCTGCTCTGGGTGTGCTACTTTGCCCTAGAGCTGAAAGGCACAACGTGCAGGCTTCTTTCCAAAGGGCGAGTTGGGCCCCACAGCATCTTGCTTCCAGCTCTTTGGGAAGCTAAGAAACAACTCGCTCTGCACAGTGCTCTTACAGCCTAGTGGGAACATCTCTTCCAAAGGCCTGTGAAACGCAGTTTCTTTGCAGGCCTGATCTGGCTGAAGTAGGACTTCTGCTCTGGGTGTGCTACTTTGCCCTAGAGCTGAAAGGCACAACGTGCAGGCTTCTTTCCAAAGGGCGAGTTGGGCCCCACAGCATCTTGCTTCCAGCTCTTTGGGAAGCTAAGAAACAACTCGCTCTGCACAGTGCTCTTACAGCCTACCGGGAACATCTCTTCCAAAGGCCTGTGAAACGCAGTTTCTTTGCAGGCCTGATCTGGCTGAAGTAGGACTTCTGCTCTGGGTGTGCTACTTTGCCCTAGAGCTGAAAGGCACAACGTGCAGGCTTCTTTCCAAAGGGCGAGTTGGGCCCCACAGCATCTTGCTTCCAGCTCTTTGGGAAGCTAAGAAACAACTCGCTCTGCACAGTGCTCTTACAGCCTACCGGGAACATCTCTTCCAAAGGCCTGTGAAACGCAGTTTCTTTGCAGGCCTGATCTGGCTGAAGTAGGACTTCTGCTCTGGGTGTGCTACTTTGCCCTAGAGCTGAAAGGCACAACGTGCAGGCTTCTTTCCAAAGGGCGAGTTGGGCCCCACAGCATCTTGCTTCCAGCTCTTTGGGAAGCTAAGAAACAACTCGCTCTGCACAGTGCTCTTACAGCCTACCGGGAACATCTCTTCCAAAGGCCTGTGAAACGCAGTTTCTTTGCAGGCCTGATCTGGCTGAAGTAGGACTTCTGCTCTGGGTGTGCTACTTTGCCCTAGAGCTGAAAGGCACAACGTGCAGGCTTCTTTCCAAAGGGCGAGTTGGGCCCCACAGCATCTTGCTTCCAGCTCTTTGGGAAGCTAAGAAACAACTCGCTCTGCACAGTGCTCTTACAGCCTACCGGGAACATCTCTTCCAAAGGCCTGTGAAACGCAGTTTCTTTGCAGGCCTGATCTGGCTGAAGTAGGACTTCTGCTCTGGGTGTGCTCCATTGCCCTAGAGCTGAAAGGCACAACGTGCAGGCTTCTTTCCAAAGGGCGAGTTGGGCCCCACAGCATCTTGCTTCCAGCTCTTTGGGAAGCTAAGAAACAACTCGCTCTGCACAGTGCTCTTACAGCCTACCGGGAACATCTCTTCCAAAGGCCTGTGAAACGCAGTGTCTTTGCAGGCCTGATCTGGCTGAAGTAGGACTTCTGCTCTGGGTGTGCTACTTTGCCCTAGAGCTGAAAGGCACAACGTGCAGGCTTCTTTCCAAAGGGCGAGTTGGGCCCCACAGCATCTTGCTTCCAGCTCTTTGGGAAGCTAAGAAACAACTCGCTCTGCACAGTGCTCTTACAGCCTACCGGGAACATCTCTTCCAAAGGCCTGTGAAACGCAGTTTCTTTGCAGGCCTGATCTGGCTGAAGTAGGACTTCTGCTCTGGGTGTGCTCCATTGCCCTAGAGCTGAAAGGCACAACGTGCAGGCTTCTTTCCAAAGGGCGAGTTGGGCCCCACAGCATCTTGCTTCCAGCTCTTTGGGAAGCTAAGAAACAACTCGCTCTGCACAGTGCTCTTACAGCCTACCGGGAACATCTCTTCCAAAGGCCTGTGAAACGCAGTTTCTTTGCAGGCCTGATCTGGCTGAAGTAGGACTTCTGCTCTGGGTGTGCTACTTTGCCCTAGAGCTGAAAGGCACAACGTGCAGGCTTCTTTCCAAAGGGCGAGTTGGGCCCCACAGCATCTTGCTTCCAGCTCTTTGGGAAGCTAAGAAACAACTCGCTCTGCACAGTGCTCTTACAGCCTAGTGGGAACATCTCTTCCAAAGGCCTGTGAAACGCAGTTTCTTTGCAGGCCTGATCTGGCTGAAGTAGGACTTCTGCTCTGGGTGTGCTACTTTGCCCTAGAGCTGAAAGGCACAACGTGCAGGCTTCTTTCCAAAGGGCGAGTTGGGCCCCACAGCATCTTGCTTCCAGCTCTTTGGGAAGCTAAGAAACAACTCGCTCTGCACAGTGCTCTTACAGCCTACCGGGAACATCTCTTCCAAAGGCCTGTGAAACGCAGTTTCTTTGCAGGCCTGATCTGGCTGAAGTAGGACTTCTGCTCTGGGTGTGCTACTTTGCCCTAGAGCTGAAAGGCACAACGTGCAGGCTTCTTTCCAAAGGGCGAGTTGGGCCCCACAGCATCTTGCTTCCAGCTCTTTGGGAAGCTAAGAAACAACTCGCTCTGCACAGTGCTCTTACAGCCTACCGGGAACATCTCTTCCAAAGGCCTGTGAAACGCAGTTTCTTTGCAGGCCTGATCTGGCTGAAGTAGGACTTCTGCTCTGGGTGTGCTACTTTGCCCTAGAGCTGAAAGGCACAACGTGCAGGCTTCTTTCCAAAGGGCGAGTTGGGCCCCACAGCATCTTGCTTCCAGCTCTTTGGGAAGCTAAGAAACAACTCGCTCTGCACAGTGCTCTTACAGCCTACCGGGAACATCTCTTCCAAAGGCCTGTGAAACGCAGTTTCTTTGCAGGCCTGATCTGGCTGAAGTAGGACTTCTGCTCTGGGTGTGCTACTTTGCCCTAGAGCTGAAAGGCACAACGTGCAGGCTTCTTTCCAAAGGGCGAGTTGGGCCCCACAGCATCTTGCTTCCAGCTCTTTGGGAAGCTAAGAAACAACTCGCTCTGCACAGTGCTCTTACAGCCTACCGGGAACATCTCTTCCAAAGGCCTGTGAAACGCAGTTTCTTTGCAGGCCTGATCTGGCTGAAGTAGGACTTCTGCTCTGGGTGTGCTACTTTGCCCTAGAGCTGAAAGGCACAACGTGCAGGCTTCTTTCCAAAGGGCGAGTTGGGCCCCACAGCATCTTGCTTCCAGCTCTTTGGGAAGCTAAGAAACAACTCGCTCTGCACAGTGCTCTTACAGCCTACCGGGAACATCTCTTCCAAAGGCCTGTGAAACGCAGTTTCTTTGCAGGCCTGATCTGGCTGAAGTAGGACTTCTGCTCTGGGTGTGCTACTTTGCCCTAGAGCTGAAAGGCACAACGTGCAGGCTTCTTTCCAAAGGGCGAGTTGGGCCCCACAGCATCTTGCTTCCAGCTCTTTGGGAAGCTAAGAAACAACTCGCTCTGCACAGTGCTCTTACAGCCTACCGGGAACATCTCTTCCAAAGGCCTGTGAAACGCAGTTTCTTTGCAGGCCTGATCTGGCTGAAGTAGGACTTCTGCTCTGGGTGTGCTACTTTGCCCTAGAGCTGAAAGGCACAACGTGCAGGCTTCTTTCCAAAGGGCGAGTTGGGCCCCACAGCATCTTGCTTCCAGCTCTTTGGGAAGCTAAGAAACAACTCGCTCTGCACAGTGCTCTTACAGCCTACCGGGAACATCTCTTCCAAAGGCCTGTGAAACGCAGTTTCTTTGCAGGCCTGATCTGGCTGAAGTAGGACTTCTGCTCTGGGTGTGCTACTTTGCCCTAGAGCTGAAAGGCACAACGTGCAGGCTTCTTTCCAAAGGGCGAGTTGGGCCCCACAGCATCTTGCTTCCAGCTCTTTGGGAAGCTAAGAAACAACTCGCTCTGCACAGTGCTCTTACAGCCTACCGGGAACATCTCTTCCAAAGGCCTGTGAAACGCAGTTTCTTTGCAGGCCTGATCTGGCTGAAGTAGGACTTCTGCTCTGGGTGTGCTACATTGCCCTAGAGCTGAAAGGCACAACGTGCAGGCTTCTTTCCAAAGGGCGAGTTGGGCCCCACAGCATCTTGCTTCCAGCTCTTTGGGAAGCTAAGAAACAACTCGCTCTGCACAGTGCTCTTACAGCCTACCGGGAACATCTCTTCCAAAGGCCTGTGAAACGCAGTTTCTTTGCAGGCCTGATCTGGCTGAAGTAGGACTTCTGCTCTGGGTGTGCTACTTTGCCCTAGAGCTGAAAGGCACAACGTGCAGGCTTCTTTCCAAAGGGCGAGTTGGGCCCCACAGCATCTTGCTTCCAGCTCTTTGGGAAGCTAAGAAACAACTCGCTCTGCACAGTGCTCTTACAGCCTACCGGGAACATCTCTTCCAAAGGCCTGTGAAACGCAGTTTCTTTGCAGGCCTGATCTGGCTGAAGTAGGACTTCTGCTCTGGGTGTGCTACTTTGCCCTAGAGCTGAAAGGCACAACGTGCAGGCTTCTTTCCAAAGGGCGAGTTGGGCCCCACAGCATCTTGCTTCCAGCTCTTTGGGAAGCTAAGAAACAACTCGCTCTGCACAGTGCTCTTACAGCCTACCGGGAACATCTCTTCCAAAGGCCTGTGAAACGCAGTTTCTTTGCAGGCCTGATCTGGCTGAAGTAGGACTTCTGCTCTGGGTGTGCTACTTTGCCCTAGAGCTGAAAGGCACAACGTGCAGGCTTCTTTCCAAAGGGCGAGTTGGGCCCCACAGCATCTTGCTTCCAGCTCTTTGGGAAGCTAAGAAACAACTCGCTCTGCACAGTGCTCTTACAGCCTACCGGGAACATCTCTTCCAAAGGCCTGTGAAACGCAGTTTCTTTGCAGGCCTGATCTGGCTGAAGTAGGACTTCTGCTCTGGGTGTGCTACTTTGCCCTAGAGCTGAAAGGCACAACGTGCAGGCTTCTTTCCAAAGGGCGAGTTGGGCCCCACAGCATCTTGCTTCCAGCTCTTTGGGAAGCTAAGAAACAACTCGCTCTGCACAGTGCTCTTACAGCCTACCGGGAACATCTCTTCCAAAGGCCTGTGAAACGCAGTTTCTTTGCAGGCCTGATCTGGCTGAAGTAGGACTTCTGCTCTGGGTGTGCTACTTTGCCCTAGAGCTGAAAGGCACAACGTGCAGGCTTCTTTCCAAAGGGCGAGTTGGGCCCCACAGCATCTTGCTTCCAGCTCTTTGGGAAGCTAAGAAACAACTCGCTCTGCACAGTGCTCTTACAGCCTACCGGGAACATCTCTTCCAAAGGCCTGTGAAACGCAGTTTCTTTGCAGGCCTGATCTGGCTGAAGTAGGACTTCTGCTCTGGGTGTGCTACTTTGCCCTAGAGCTGAAAGGCACAACGTGCAGGCTTCTTTCCAAAGGGCGAGTTGGGCCCCACAGCATCTTGCTTCCAGCTCTTTGGGAAGCTAAGAAACAACTCGCTCTGCACAGTGCTCTTACAGCCTACCGGGAACATCTCTTCCAAAGGCCTGTGAAACGCAGTTTCTTTGCAGGCCTGATCTGGCTGAAGTAGGACTTCTGCTCTGGGTGTGCTACTTTGCCCTAGAGCTGAAAGGCACAACGTGCAGGCTTCTTTCCAAAGGGCGAGTTGGGCCCCACAGCATCTTGCTTCCAGCTCTTTGGGAAGCTAAGAAACAACTCGCTCTGCACAGTGCTCTTACAGCCTACCGGGAACATCTCTTCCAAAGGCCTGTGAAACGCAGTTTCTTTGCAGGCCTGATCTGGCTGAAGTAGGACTTCTGCTCTGGGTGTGCTACTTTGCCCTAGAGCTGAAAGGCACAACGTGCAGGCTTCTTTCCAAAGGGCGAGTTGGGCCCCACAGCATCTTGCTTCCAGCTCTTTGGGAAGCTAAGAAACAACTCGCTCTGCACAGTGCTCTTACAGCCTACCGGGAACATCTCTTCCAAAGGCCTGTGAAACGCAGTGTCTTTGCAGGCCTGATCTGGCTGAAGTAGGACTTCTGCTCTGGGTGTGCTACTTTGCCCTAGAGCTGAAAGGCACAACGTGCAGGCTTCTTTCCAAAGGGCGAGTTGGGCCCCACAGCATCTTGCTTCCAGCTCTTTGGGAAGCTAAGAAACAACTCGCTCTGCACAGTGCTCTTACAGCCTACCGGGAACATCTCTTCCAAAGGCCTGTGAAACGCAGTTTCTTTGCAGGCCTGATCTGGCTGAAGTAGGACTTCTGCTCTGGGTGTGCTACTTTGCCCTAGAGCTGAAAGGCACAACGTGCAGGCTTCTTTCCAAAGGGCGAGTTGGGCCCCACAGCATCTTGCTTCCAGCTCTTTGGGAAGCTAAGAAACAACTCGCTCTGCACAGTGCTCTTACAGCCTACCGGGAACATCTCTTCCAAAGGCCTGTGAAACGCAGTTTCTTTGCAGGCCTGATCTGGCTGAAGTAGGACTTCTGCTCTGGGTGTGCTACTTTGCCCTAGAGCTGAAAGGCACAACGTGCAGGCTTCTTTCCAAAGGGCGAGTTGGGCCCCACAGCATCTTGCTTCCAGCTCTTTGGGAAGCTAAGAAACAACTCGCTCTGCACAGTGCTCTTACAGCCTACCGGGAACATCTCTTCCAAAGGCCTGTGAAACGCAGTTTCTTTGCAGGCCTGATCTGGCTGAAGTAGGACTTCTGCTCTGGGTGTGCTCCATTGCCCTAGAGCTGAAAGGCACAACGTGCAGGCTTCTTTCCAAAGGGCGAGTTGGGCCCCACAGCATCTTGCTTCCAGCTCTTTGGGAAGCTAAGAAACAACTCGCTCTGCACAGTGCTCTTACAGCCTACCGGGAACATCTCTTCCAAAGGCCTGTGAAACGCAGTTTCTTTGCAGGCCTGATCTGGCTGAAGTAGGACTTCTGCTCTGGGTGTGCTACTTTGCCCTAGAGCTGAAAGGCACAACGTGCAGGCTTCTTTCCAAAGGGCGAGTTGGGCCCCACAGCATCTTGCTTCCAGCTCTTTGGGAAGCTAAGAAACAACTCGCTCTGCACAGTGCTCTTACAGCCTACCGGGAACATCTCTTCCAAAGGCCTGTGAAACGCAGTTTCTTTGCAGGCCTGATCTGGCTGAAGTAGGACTTCTGCTCTGGGTGTGCTACTTTGCCCTAGAGCTGAAAGGCACAACGTGCAGGCTTCTTTCCAAAGGGCGAGTTGGGCCCCACAGCATCTTGCTTCCAGCTCTTTGGGAAGCTAAGAAACAACTCGCTCTGCACAGTGCTCTTACAGCCTACCGGGAACATCTCTTCCAAAGGCCTGTGAAACGCAGTTTCTTTGCAGGCCTGATCTGGCTGAAGTAGGACTTCTGCTCTGGGTGTGCTACTTTGCCCTAGAGCTGAAAGGCACAACGTGCAGGCTTCTTTCCAAAGGGCGAGTTGGGCCCCACAGCATCTTGCTTCCAGCTCTTTGGGAAGCTAAGAAACAACTCGCTCTGCACAGTGCTCTTACAGCCTACCGGGAACATCTCTTCCAAAGGCCTGTGAAACGCAGTTTCTTTGCAGGCCTGATCTGGCTGAAGTAGGACTTCTGCTCTGGGTGTGCTACTTTGCCCTAGAGCTGAAAGGCACAACGTGCAGGCTTCTTTCCAAAGGGCGAGTTGGGCCCCACAGCATCTTGCTTCCAGCTCTTTGGGAAGCTAAGAAACAACTCGCTCTGCACAGTGCTCTTACAGCCTACCGGGAACATCTCTTCCAAAGGCCTGTGAAACGCAGTTTCTTTGCAGGCCTGATCTGGCTGAAGTAGGACTTCTGCTCTGGGTGTGCTACTTTGCCCTAGAGCTGAAAGGCACAACGTGCAGGCTTCTTTCCAAAGGGCGAGTTGGGCCCCACAGCATCTTGCTTCCAGCTCTTTGGGAAGCTAAGAAACAACTCGCTCTGCACAGTGCTCTTACAGCCTACCGGGAACATCTCTTCCAAAGGCCTGTGAAACGCAGTTTCTTTGCAGGCCTGATCTGGCTGAAGTAGGACTTCTGCTCTGGGTGTGCTACTTTGCCCTAGAGCTGAAAGGCACAACGTGCAGGCTTCTTTCCAAAGGGCGAGTTGGGCCCCACAGCATCTTGCTTCCAGCTCTTTGGGAAGCTAAGAAACAACTCGCTCTGCACAGTGCTCTTACAGCCTACCGGGAACATCTCTTCCAAAGGCCTGTGAAACGCAGTTTCTTTGCAGGCCTGATCTGGCTGAAGTAGGACTTCTGCTCTGGGTGTGCTACTTTGCCCTAGAGCTGAAAGGCACAACGTGCAGGCTTCTTTCCAAAGGGCGAGTTGGGCCCCACAGCATCTTGCTTCCAGCTCTTTGGGAAGCTAAGAAACAACTCGCTCTGCACAGTGCTCTTACAGCCTACCGGGAACATCTCTTCCAAAGGCCTGTGTAACGCAGTGTCTTTGCAGGCCTGATCTGGATGAAGTAGGACTTCTGCTCTGGGTGTGCTCCATTGCCCTAGAAGTGAAAGGCACAACGTGCAGGCTTCTTTCCAAAGGGCGAGTTGGGCCCCACAGCATCTTGCTTCCAGCTCTTTGGGAAGCTAAGAAACAACTCGCTCTGCACAGTGCTCTTACAGCCTACCGGGAACATCTCTTCCAAAGGCCTGTGAAACGCAGTTTCTTTGCAGGCCTGATCTGGCTGAAGTAGGACTTCTGCTCTGGGTGTGCTACTTTGCCCTAGAGCTGAAAGGCACAACGTGCAGGCTTCTTTCCAAAGGGCGAGTTGGGCCCCACAGCATCTTGCTTCCAGCTCTTTGGGAAGCTAAGAAACAACTCGCTCTGCACAGTGCTCTTACAGCCTACCGGGAACATCTCTTCCAAAGGCCTGTGAAACGCAGTTTCTTTGCAGGCCTGATCTGGCTGAAGTAGGACTTCTGCTCTGGGTGTGCTACTTTGCCCTAGAGCTGAAAGGCACAACGTGCAGGCTTCTTTCCAAAGGGCGAGTTGGGCCCCACAGCATCTTGCTTCCAGCTCTTTGGGAAGCTAAGAAACAACTCGCTCTGCACAGTGCTCTTACAGCCTACCGGGAACATCTCTTCCAAAGGCCTGTGAAACGCAGTTTCTTTGCAGGCCTGATCTGGCTGAAGTAGGACTTCTGCTCTGGGTGTGCTCCATTGCCCTAGAGCTGAAAGGCACAACGTGCAGGCTTCTTTCCAAAGGGCGAGTTGGGCCCCACAGCATCTTGCTTCCAGCTCTTTGGGAAGCTAAGAAACAACTCGCTCTGCACAGTGCTCTTACAGCCTACCGGGAACATCTCTTCCAAAGGCCTGTGAAACGCAGTGTCTTTGCAGGCCTGATCTGGATGAAGTAGGACTTCTGCTCTGGGTGTGCTCCATTGCCCTAGAGCTGAAAGGCACAACGTGCAGGCTTCTTTCCAAAGGGCGAGTTGGGCCCCACAGCATCTTGCTTCCAGCTCTTTGGGAAGCTAAGAAACAACTCGCTCTGCACAGTGCTCTTACAGCCTACCGGGAACATCTCTTCCAAAGGCCTGTGAAACGCATTGTCTTTGCAGGCCTGATCTGGCTGAAGTAGGACTTCTGCTCTGGGTGTGCTACATTGCCCTAGAGCTGAAAGGCACAACGTGCAGGCTTCTTTCCAAAGGGCGAGTTGGGCCCCACAGCATCTTGCTTCCAGCTCTTTGGGAAGCTAAGAAACAACTCGCTCTGCACAGTGCTCTTACAGCCTACCGGGAACATCTCTTCCAAAGGCCTGTGAAACGCAGTTTCTTTGCAGGCCTGATCTGGCTGAAGTAGGACTTCTGCTCTGGGTGTGCTACTTTGCCCTAGAGCTGAAAGGCACAACGTGCAGGCTTCTTTCCAAAGGGCGAGTTGGGCCCCACAGCATCTTGCTTCCAGCTCTTTGGGAAGCTAAGAAACAACTCGCTCTGCACAGTGCTCTTACAGCCTACCGGGAACATCTCTTCCAAAGGCCTGTGAAACGCAGTTTCTTTGCAGGCCTGATCTGGCTGAAGTAGGACTTCTGCTCTGGGTGTGCTACATTGCCCTAGAGCTGAAAGGCACAACGTGCAGGCTTCTTTCCAAAGGGCGAGTTGGGCCCCACAGCATCTTGCTTCCAGCTCTTTGGGAAGCTAAGAAACAACTCGCTCTGCACAGTGCTCTTACAGCCTACCGGGAACATCTCTTCCAAAGGCCTGTGAAACGCAGTTTCTTTGCAGGCCTGATCTGGCTGAAGTAGGACTTCTGCTCTGGGTGTGCTACTTTGCCCTAGAGCTGAAAGGCACAACGTGCAGGCTTCTTTCCAAAGGGCGAGTTGGGCCCCACAGCATCTTGCTTCCAGCTCTTTGGGAAGCTAAGAAACAACTCGCTCTGCACAGTGCTCTTACAGCCTACCGGGAACATCTCTTCCAAAGGCCTGTGAAACGCAGTTTCTTTGCAGGCCTGATCTGGCTGAAGTAGGACTTCTGCTCTGGGTGTGCTACTTTGCCCTAGAGCTGAAAGGCACAACGTGCAGGCTTCTTTCCAAAGGGCGAGTTGGGCCCCACAGCATCTTGCTTCCAGCTCTTTGGGAAGCTAAGAAACAACTCGCTCTGCACAGTGCTCTTACAGCCTACCGGGAACATCTCTTCCAAAGGCCTGTGAAACGCAGTTTCTTTGCAGGCCTGATCTGGCTGAAGTAGGACTTCTGCTCTGGGTGTGCTACTTTGCCCTAGAGCTGAAAGGCACAACGTGCAGGCTTCTTTCCAAAGGGCGAGTTGGGCCCCACAGCATCTTGCTTCCAGCTCTTTGGGAAGCTAAGAAACAACTCGCTCTGCACAGTGCTCTTACAGCCTACCGGGAACATCTCTTCCAAAGGCCTGTGAAACGCAGTTTCTTTGCAGGCCTGATCTGGCTGAAGTAGGACTTCTGCTCTGGGTGTGCTACTTTGCCCTAGAGCTGAAAGGCACAACGTGCAGGCTTCTTTCCAAAGGGCGAGTTGGGCCCCACAGCATCTTGCTTCCAGCTCTTTGGGAAGCTAAGAAACAACTCGCTCTGCACAGTGCTCTTACAGCCTACCGGGAACATCTCTTCCAAAGGCCTGTGAAACGCAGTTTCTTTGCAGGCCTGATCTGGCTGAAGTAGGACTTCTGCTCTGGGTGTGCTACTTTGCCCTAGAGCTGAAAGGCACAACGTGCAGGCTTCTTTCCAAAGGGCGAGTTGGGCCCCACAGCATCTTGCTTCCAGCTCTTTGGGAAGCTAAGAAACAACTCGCTCTGCACAGTGCTCTTACAGCCTACCGGGAACATCTCTTCCAAAGGCCTGTGAAACGCAGTTTCTTTGCAGGCCTGATCTGGCTGAAGTAGGACTTCTGCTCTGGGTGTGCTACTTTGCCCTAGAGCTGAAAGGCACAACGTGCAGGCTTCTTTCCAAAGGGCGAGTTGGGCCCCACAGCATCTTGCTTCCAGCTCTTTGGGAAGCTAAGAAACAACTCGCTCTGCACAGTGCTCTTACAGCCTACCGGGAACATCTCTTCCAAAGGCCTGTGAAACGCAGTTTCTTTGCAGGCCTGATCTGGCTGAAGTAGGACTTCTGCTCTGGGTGTGCTACTTTGCCCTAGAGCTGAAAGGCACAACGTGCAGGCTTCTTTCCAAAGGGCGAGTTGGGCCCCACAGCATCTTGCTTCCAGCTCTTTGGGAAGCTAAGAAACAACTCGCTCTGCACAGTGCTCTTACAGCCTACCGGGAACATCTCTTCCAAAGGCCTGTGAAACGCAGTTTCTTTGCAGGCCTGATCTGGCTGAAGTAGGACTTCTGCTCTGGGTGTGCTACTTTGCCCTAGAGCTGAAAGGCACAACGTGCAGGCTTCTTTCCAAAGGGCGAGTTGGGCCCCACAGCATCTTGCTTCCAGCTCTTTGGGAAGCTAAGAAACAACTCGCTCTGCACAGTGCTCTTACAGCCTACCGGGAACATCTCTTCCAAAGGCCTGTGAAACGCAGTTTCTTTGCAGGCCTGATCTGGCTGAAGTAGGACTTCTGCTCTGGGTGTGCTACTTTGCCCTAGAGCTGAAAGGCACAACGTGCAGGCTTCTTTCCAAAGGGCGAGTTGGGCCCCACAGCATCTTGCTTCCAGCTCTTTGGGAAGCTAAGAAACAACTCGCTCTGCACAGTGCTCTTACAGCCTACCGGGAACATCTCTTCCAAAGGCCTGTGAAACGCAGTTTCTTTGCAGGCCTGATCTGGCTGAAGTAGGACTTCTGCTCTGGGTGTGCTACTTTGCCCTAGAGCTGAAAGGCACAACGTGCAGGCTTCTTTCCAAAGGGCGAGTTGGGCCCCACAGCATCTTGCTTCCAGCTCTTTGGGAAGCTAAGAAACAACTCGCTCTGCACAGTGCTCTTACAGCCTACCGGGAACATCTCTTCCAAAGGCCTGTGAAACGCAGTTTCTTTGCAGGCCTGATCTGGCTGAAGTAGGACTTCTGCTCTGGGTGTGCTACTTTGCCCTAGAGCTGAAAGGCACAACGTGCAGGCTTCTTTCCAAAGGGCGAGTTGGGCCCCACAGCATCTTGCTTCCAGCTCTTTGGGAAGCTAAGAAACAACTCGCTCTGCACAGTGCTCTTACAGCCTACCGGGAACATCTCTTCCAAAGGCCTGTGAAACGCAGTTTCTTTGCAGGCCTGATCTGGCTGAAGTAGGACTTCTGCTCTGGGTGTGCTACTTTGCCCTAGAGCTGAAAGGCACAACGTGCAGGCTTCTTTCCAAAGGGCGAGTTGGGCCCCACAGCATCTTGCTTCCAGCTCTTTGGGAAGCTAAGAAACAACTCGCTCTGCACAGTGCTCTTACAGCCTACCGGGAACATCTCTTCCAAAGGCCTGTGAAACGCAGTTTCTTTGCAGGCCTGATCTGGCTGAAGTAGGACTTCTGCTCTGGGTGTGCTACTTTGCCCTAGAGCTGAAAGGCACAACGTGCAGGCTTCTTTCCAAAGGGCGAGTTGGGCCCCACAGCATCTTGCTTCCAGCTCTTTGGGAAGCTAAGAAACAACTCGCTCTGCACAGTGCTCTTACAGCCTACCGGGAACATCTCTTCCAAAGGCCTGTGAAACGCAGTTTCTTTGCAGGCCTGATCTGGCTGAAGTAGGACTTCTGCTCTGGGTGTGCTACTTTGCCCTAGAGCTGAAAGGCACAACGTGCAGGCTTCTTTCCAAAGGGCGAGTTGGGCCCCACAGCATCTTGCTTCCAGCTCTTTGGGAAGCTAAGAAACAACTCGCTCTGCACAGTGCTCTTACAGCCTACCGGGAACATCTCTTCCAAAGGCCTGTGAAACGCAGTTTCTTTGCAGGCCTGATCTGGCTGAAGTAGGACTTCTGCTCTGGGTGTGCTACTTTGCCCTAGAGCTGAAAGGCACAACGTGCAGGCTTCTTTCCAAAGGGCGAGTTGGGCCCCACAGCATCTTGCTTCCAGCTCTTTGGGAAGCTAAGAAACAACTCGCTCTGCACAGTGCTCTTACAGCCTACCGGGAACATCTCTTCCAAAGGCCTGTGAAACGCAGTTTCTTTGCAGGCCTGATCTGGCTGAAGTAGGACTTCTGCTCTGGGTGTGCTACTTTGCCCTAGAGCTGAAAGGCACAACGTGCAGGCTTCTTTCCAAAGGGCGAGTTGGGCCCCACAGCATCTTGCTTCCAGCTCTTTGGGAAGCTAAGAAACAACTCGCTCTGCACAGTGCTCTTACAGCCTACCGGGAACATCTCTTCCAAAGGCCTGTGAAACGCAGTTTCTTTGCAGGCCTGATCTGGCTGAAGTAGGACTTCTGCTCTGGGTGTGCTACTTTGCCCTAGAGCTGAAAGGCACAACGTGCAGGCTTCTTTCCAAAGGGCGAGTTGGGCCCCACAGCATCTTGCTTCCAGCTCTTTGGGAAGCTAAGAAACAACTCGCTCTGCACAGTGCTCTTACAGCCTACCGGGAACATCTCTTCCAAAGGCCTGTGAAACGCAGTTTCTTTGCAGGCCTGATCTGGCTGAAGTAGGACTTCTGCTCTGGGTGTGCTACTTTGCCCTAGAGCTGAAAGGCACAACGTGCAGGCTTCTTTCCAAAGGGCGAGTTGGGCCCCACAGCATCTTGCTTCCAGCTCTTTGGGAAGCTAAGAAACAACTCGCTCTGCACAGTGCTCTTACAGCCTACCGGGAACATCTCTTCCAAAGGCCTGTGAAACGCAGTTTCTTTGCAGGCCTGATCTGGCTGAAGTAGGACTTCTGCTCTGGGTGTGCTACTTTGCCCTAGAGCTGAAAGGCACAACGTGCAGGCTTCTTTCCAAAGGGCGAGTTGGGCCCCACAGCATCTTGCTTCCAGCTCTTTGGGAAGCTAAGAAACAACTCGCTCTGCACAGTGCTCTTACAGCCTACCGGGAACATCTCTTCCAAAGGCCTGTGAAACGCAGTTTCTTGCAGGCCTGATCTGGCTGAAGTAGGACTTCTGCTCTGGGTGTGCTACTTTGCCCTAGAGCTGAAAGGCACAACGTGCAGGCTTCTTTCCAAAGGGCGAGTTGGGCCCCACAGCATCTTGCTTCCAGCTCTTTGGGAAGCTAAGAAACAACTCGCTCTGCACAGTGCTCTTACAGCCTACCGGGAACATCTCTTCCAAAGGCCTGTGAAACGCAGTTTCTTTGCAGGCCTGATCTGGCTGAAGTAGGACTTCTGCTCTGGGTGTGCTACTTTGCCCTAGAGCTGAAAGGCACAACGTGCAGGCTTCTTTCCAAAGGGCGAGTTGGGCCCCACAGCATCTTGCTTCCAGCTCTTTGGGAAGCTAAGAAACAACTCGCTCTGCACAGTGCTCTTACAGCCTACCGGGAACATCTCTTCCAAAGGCCTGTGAAACGCAGTTTCTTTGCAGGCCTGATCTGGCTGAAGTAGGACTTCTGCTCTGGGTGTGCTACTTTGCCCTAGAGCTGAAAGGCACAACGTGCAGGCTTCTTTCCAAAGGGCGAGTTGGGCCCCACAGCATCTTGCTTCCAGCTCTTTGGGAAGCTAAGAAACAACTCGCTCTGCACAGTGCTCTTACAGCCTACCGGGAACATCTCTTCCAAAGGCCTGTGAAACGCAGTTTCTTTGCAGGCCTGATCTGGCTGAAGTAGGACTTCTGCTCTGGGTGTGCTACTTTGCCCTAGAGCTGAAAGGCACAACGTGCAGGCTTCTTTCCAAAGGGCGAGTTGGGCCCCACAGCATCTTGCTTCCAGCTCTTTGGGAAGCTAAGAAACAACTCGCTCTGCACAGTGCTCTTACAGCCTACCGGGAACATCTCTTCCAAAGGCCTGTGAAACGCAGTTTCTTTGCAGGCCTGATCTGGCTGAAGTAGGACTTCTGCTCTGGGTGTGCTACTTTGCCCTAGAGCTGAAAGGCACAACGTGCAGGCTTCTTTCCAAAGGGCGAGTTGGGCCCCACAGCATCTTGCTTCCAGCTCTTTGGGAAGCTAAGAAACAACTCGCTCTGCACAGTGCTCTTACAGCCTACCGGGAACATCTCTTCCAAAGGCCTGTGAAACGCAGTTTCTTTGCAGGCCTGATCTGGCTGAAGTAGGACTTCTGCTCTGGGTGTGCTACTTTGCCCTAGAGCTGAAAGGCACAACGTGCAGGCTTCTTTCCAAAGGGCGAGTTGGGCCCCACAGCATCTTGCTTCCAGCTCTTTGGGAAGCTAAGAAACAACTCGCTCTGCACAGTGCTCTTACAGCCTACCGGGAACATCTCTTCCAAAGGCCTGTGAAACGCAGTTTCTTTGCAGGCCTGATCTGGCTGAAGTAGGACTTCTGCTCTGGGTGTGCTACTTTGCCCTAGAGCTGAAAGGCACAACGTGCAGGCTTCTTTCCAAAGGGCGAGTTGGGCCCCACAGCATCTTGCTTCCAGCTCTTTGGGAAGCTAAGAAACAACTCGCTCTGCACAGTGCTCTTACAGCCTACCGGGAACATCTCTTCCAAAGGCCTGTGAAACGCAGTTTCTTTGCAGGCCTGATCTGGCTGAAGTAGGACTTCTGCTCTGGGTGTGCTACTTTGCCCTAGAGCTGAAAGGCACAACGTGCAGGCTTCTTTCCAAAGGGCGAGTTGGGCCCCACAGCATCTTGCTTCCAGCTCTTTGGGAAGCTAAGAAACAACTCGCTCTGCACAGTGCTCTTACAGCCTACCGGGAACATCTCTTCCAAAGGCCTGTGAAACGCAGTTTCTTTGCAGGCCTGATCTGGCTGAAGTAGGACTTCTGCTCTGGGTGTGCTACTTTGCCCTAGAGCTGAAAGGCACAACGTGCAGGCTTCTTTCCAAAGGGCGAGTTGGGCCCCACAGCATCTTGCTTCCAGCTCTTTGGGAAGCTAAGAAACAACTCGCTCTGCACAGTGCTCTTACAGCCTACCGGGAACATCTCTTCCAAAGGCCTGTGAAACGCAGTTTCTTTGCAGGCCTGATCTGGCTGAAGTAGGACTTCTGCTCTGGGTGTGCTACTTTGCCCTAGAGCTGAAAGGCACAACGTGCAGGCTTCTTTCCAAAGGGCGAGTTGGGCCCCACAGCATCTTGCTTCCAGCTCTTTGGGAAGCTAAGAAACAACTCGCTCTGCACAGTGCTCTTACAGCCTACCGGGAACATCTCTTCCAAAGGCCTGTGAAACGCAGTTTCTTTGCAGGCCTGATCTGGCTGAAGTAGGACTTCTGCTCTGGGTGTGCTACTTTGCCCTAGAGCTGAAAGGCACAACGTGCAGGCTTCTTTCCAAAGGGCGAGTTGGGCCCCACAGCATCTTGCTTCCAGCTCTTTGGGAAGCTAAGAAACAACTCGCTCTGCACAGTGCTCTTACAGCCTACCGGGAACATCTCTTCCAAAGGCCTGTGAAACGCAGTTTCTTTGCAGGCCTGATCTGGCTGAAGTAGGACTTCTGCTCTGGGTGTGCTACTTTGCCCTAGAGCTGAAAGGCACAACGTGCAGGCTTCTTTCCAAAGGGCGAGTTGGGCCCCACAGCATCTTGCTTCCAGCTCTTTGGGAAGCTAAGAAACAACTCGCTCTGCACAGTGCTCTTACAGCCTACCGGGAACATCTCTTCCAAAGGCCTGTGAAACGCAGTTTCTTTGCAGGCCTGATCTGGCTGAAGTAGGACTTCTGCTCTGGGTGTGCTACTTTGCCCTAGAGCTGAAAGGCACAACGTGCAGGCTTCTTTCCAAAGGGCGAGTTGGGCCCCACAGCATCTTGCTTCCAGCTCTTTGGGAAGCTAAGAAACAACTCGCTCTGCACAGTGCTCTTACAGCCTACCGGGAACATCTCTTCCAAAGGCCTGTGAAACGCAGTTTCTTGCAGGCCTGATCTGGCTGAAGTAGGACTTCTGCTCTGGGTGTGCTACTTTGCCCTAGAGCTGAAAGGCACAACGTGCAGGCTTCTTTCCAAAGGGCGAGTTGGGCCCCACAGCATCTTGCTTCCAGCTCTTTGGGAAGCTAAGAAACAACTCGCTCTGCACAGTGCTCTTACAGCCTACCGGGAACATCTCTTCCAAAGGCCTGTGAAACGCAGTTTCTTTGCAGGCCTGATCTGGCTGAAGTAGGACTTCTGCTCTGGGTGTGCTACTTTGCCCTAGAGCTGAAAGGCACAACGTGCAGGCTTCTTTCCAAAGGGCGAGTTGGGCCCCACAGCATCTTGCTTCCAGCTCTTTGGGAAGCTAAGAAACAACTCGCTCTGCACAGTGCTCTTACAGCCTACCGGGAACATCTCTTCCAAAGGCCTGTGAAACGCAGTTTCTTTGCAGGCCTGATCTGGCTGAAGTAGGACTTCTGCTCTGGGTGTGCTACTTTGCCCTAGAGCTGAAAGGCACAACGTGCAGGCTTCTTTCCAAAGGGCGAGTTGGGCCCCACAGCATCTTGCTTCCAGCTCTTTGGGAAGCTAAGAAACAACTCGCTCTGCACAGTGCTCTTACAGCCTACCGGGAACATCTCTTCCAAAGGCCTGTGAAACGCAGTTTCTTTGCAGGCCTGATCTGGCTGAAGTAGGACTTCTGCTCTGGGTGTGCTACTTTGCCCTAGAGCTGAAAGGCACAACGTGCAGGCTTCTTTCCAAAGGGCGAGTTGGGCCCCACAGCATCTTGCTTCCAGCTCTTTGGGAAGCTAAGAAACAACTCGCTCTGCACAGTGCTCTTACAGCCTACCGGGAACATCTCTTCCAAAGGCCTGTGAAACGCAGTTTCTTTGCAGGCCTGATCTGGCTGAAGTAGGACTTCTGCTCTGGGTGTGCTACTTTGCCCTAGAGCTGAAAGGCACAACGTGCAGGCTTCTTTCCAAAGGGCGAGTTGGGCCCCACAGCATCTTGCTTCCAGCTCTTTGGGAAGCTAAGAAACAACTCGCTCTGCACAGTGCTCTTACAGCCTACCGGGAACATCTCTTCCAAAGGCCTGTGAAACGCAGTTTCTTTGCAGGCCTGATCTGGCTGAAGTAGGACTTCTGCTCTGGGTGTGCTACTTTGCCCTAGAGCTGAAAGGCACAACGTGCAGGCTTCTTTCCAAAGGGCGAGTTGGGCCCCACAGCATCTTGCTTCCAGCTCTTTGGGAAGCTAAGAAACAACTCGCTCTGCACAGTGCTCTTACAGCCTACCGGGAACATCTCTTCCAAAGGCCTGTGAAACGCAGTTTCTTTGCAGGCCTGATCTGGCTGAAGTAGGACTTCTGCTCTGGGTGTGCTACTTTGCCCTAGAGCTGAAAGGCACAACGTGCAGGCTTCTTTCCAAAGGGCGAGTTGGGCCCCACAGCATCTTGCTTCCAGCTCTTTGGGAAGCTAAGAAACAACTCGCTCTGCACAGTGCTCTTACAGCCTACCGGGAACATCTCTTCCAAAGGCCTGTGAAACGCAGTTTCTTTGCAGGCCTGATCTGGCTGAAGTAGGACTTCTGCTCTGGGTGTGCTACTTTGCCCTAGAGCTGAAAGGCACAACGTGCAGGCTTCTTTCCAAAGGGCGAGTTGGGCCCCACAGCATCTTGCTTCCAGCTCTTTGGGAAGCTAAGAAACAACTCGCTCTGCACAGTGCTCTTACAGCCTACCGGGAACATCTCTTCCAAAGGCCTGTGAAACGCAGTTTCTTTGCAGGCCTGATCTGGCTGAAGTAGGACTTCTGCTCTGGGTGTGCTACTTTGCCCTAGAGCTGAAAGGCACAACGTGCAGGCTTCTTTCCAAAGGGCGAGTTGGGCCCCACAGCATCTTGCTTCCAGCTCTTTGGGAAGCTAAGAAACAACTCGCTCTGCACAGTGCTCTTACAGCCTACTGGGAACATCTCTTCCAAAGGCCTGTGAAACGCAGTTTCTTTGCAGGCCTGATCTGGCTGAAGTAGGACTTCTGCTCTGGGTGTGCTACTTTGCCCTAGAGCTGAAAGGCACAACGTGCAGGCTTCTTTCCAAAGGGCGAGTTGGGCCCCACAGCATCTTGCTTCCAGCTCTTTGGGAAGCTAAGAAACAACTCGCTCTGCACAGTGCTCTTACAGCCTACCGGGAACATCTCTTCCAAAGGCCTGTGAAACGCAGTTTCTTTGCAGGCCTGATCTGGCTGAAGTAGGACTTCTGCTCTGGGTGTGCTACTTTGCCCTAGAGCTGAAAGGCACAACGTGCAGGCTTCTTTCCAAAGGGCGAGTTGGGCCCCACAGCATCTTGCTTCCAGCTCTTTGGGAAGCTAAGAAACAACTCGCTCTGCACAGTGCTCTTACAGCCTACCGGGAACATCTCTTCCAAAGGCCTGTGAAACGCAGTTTCTTTGCAGGCCTGATCTGGCTGAAGTAGGACTTCTGCTCTGGGTGTGCTACTTTGCCCTAGAGCTGAAAGGCACAACGTGCAGGCTTCTTTCCAAAGGGCGAGTTGGGCCCCACAGCATCTTGCTTCCAGCTCTTTGGGAAGCTAAGAAACAACTCGCTCTGCACAGTGCTCTTACAGCCTACCGGGAACATCTCTTCCAAAGGCCTGTGAAACGCAGTTTCTTTGCAGGCCTGATCTGGCTGAAGTAGGACTTCTGCTCTGGGTGTGCTACTTTGCCCTAGAGCTGAAAGGCACAACGTGCAGGCTTCTTTCCAAAGGGCGAGTTGGGCCCCACAGCATCTTGCTTCCAGCTCTTTGGGAAGCTAAGAAACAACTCGCTCTGCACAGTGCTCTTACAGCCTACCGGGAACATCTCTTCCAAAGGCCTGTGAAACGCAGTTTCTTTGCAGGCCTGATCTGGCTGAAGTAGGACTTCTGCTCTGGGTGTGCTACTTTGCCCTAGAGCTGAAAGGCACAACGTGCAGGCTTCTTTCCAAAGGGCGAGTTGGGCCCCACAGCATCTTGCTTCCAGCTCTTTGGGAAGCTAAGAAACAACTCGCTCTGCACAGTGCTCTTACAGCCTACTGGGAACATCTCTTCCAAAGGCCTGTGAAACGCAGTTTCTTTGCAGGCCTGATCTGGCTGAAGTAGGACTTCTGCTCTGGGTGTGCTACTTTGCCCTAGAGCTGAAAGGCACAACGTGCAGGCTTCTTTCCAAAGGGCGAGTTGGGCCCCACAGCATCTTGCTTCCAGCTCTTTGGGAAGCTAAGAAACAACTCGCTCTGCACAGTGCTCTTACAGCCTACCGGGAACATCTCTTCCAAAGGCCTGTGAAACGCAGTTTCTTTGCAGGCCTGATCTGGCTGAAGTAGGACTTCTGCTCTGGGTGTGCTACTTTGCCCTAGAGCTGAAAGGCACAACGTGCAGGCTTCTTTCCAAAGGGCGAGTTGGGCCCCACAGCATCTTGCTTCCAGCTCTTTGGGAAGCTAAGAAACAACTCGCTCTGCACAGTGCTCTTACAGCCTACCGGGAACATCTCTTCCAAAGGCCTGTGAAACGCAGTTTCTTTGCAGGCCTGATCTGGCTGAAGTAGGACTTCTGCTCTGGGTGTGCTACTTTGCCCTAGAGCTGAAAGGCACAACGTGCAGGCTTCTTTCCAAAGGGCGAGTTGGGCCCCACAGCATCTTGCTTCCAGCTCTTTGGGAAGCTAAGAAACAACTCGCTCTGCACAGTGCTCTTACAGCCTACCGGGAACATCTCTTCCAAAGGCCTGTGAAACGCAGTTTCTTTGCAGGCCTGATCTGGCTGAAGTAGGACTTCTGCTCTGGGTGTGCTACTTTGCCCTAGAGCTGAAAGGCACAACGTGCAGGCTTCTTTCCAAAGGGCGAGTTGGGCCCCACAGCATCTTGCTTCCAGCTCTTTGGGAAGCTAAGAAACAACTCGCTCTGCACAGTGCTCTTACAGCCTACCGGGAACATCTCTTCCAAAGGCCTGTGAAACGCAGTTTCTTTGCAGGCCTGATCTGGCTGAAGTAGGACTTCTGCTCTGGGTGTGCTACTTTGCCCTAGAGCTGAAAGGCACAACGTGCAGGCTTCTTTCCAAAGGGCGAGTTGGGCCCCACAGCATCTTGCTTCCAGCTCTTTGGGAAGCTAAGAAACAACTCGCTCTGCACAGTGCTCTTACAGCCTACCGGGAACATCTCTTCCAAAGGCCTGTGAAACGCAGTTTCTTTGCAGGCCTGATCTGGCTGAAGTAGGACTTCTGCTCTGGGTGTGCTACTTTGCCCTAGAGCTGAAAGGCACAACGTGCAGGCTTCTTTCCAAAGGGCGAGTTGGGCCCCACAGCATCTTGCTTCCAGCTCTTTGGGAAGCTAAGAAACAACTCGCTCTGCACAGTGCTCTTACAGCCTACCGGGAACATCTCTTCCAAAGGCCTGTGAAACGCAGTTTCTTTGCAGGCCTGATCTGGCTGAAGTAGGACTTCTGCTCTGGGTGTGCTACTTTGCCCTAGAGCTGAAAGGCACAACGTGCAGGCTTCTTTCCAAAGGGCGAGTTGGGCCCCACAGCATCTTGCTTCCAGCTCTTTGGGAAGCTAAGAAACAACTCGCTCTGCACAGTGCTCTTACAGCCTACCGGGAACATCTCTTCCAAAGGCCTGTGAAACGCAGTTTCTTTGCAGGCCTGATCTGGCTGAAGTAGGACTTCTGCTCTGGGTGTGCTACTTTGCCCTAGAGCTGAAAGGCACAACGTGCAGGCTTCTTTCCAAAGGGCGAGTTGGGCCCCACAGCATCTTGCTTCCAGCTCTTTGGGAAGCTAAGAAACAACTCGCTCTGCACAGTGCTCTTACAGCCTACCGGGAACATCTCTTCCAAAGGCCTGTGAAACGCAGTTTCTTTGCAGGCCTGATCTGGCTGAAGTAGGACTTCTGCTCTGGGTGTGCTACTTTGCCCTAGAGCTGAAAGGCACAACGTGCAGGCTTCTTTCCAAAGGGCGAGTTGGGCCCCACAGCATCTTGCTTCCAGCTCTTTGGGAAGCTAAGAAACAACTCGCTCTGCACAGTGCTCTTACAGCCTACCGGGAACATCTCTTCCAAAGGCCTGTGAAACGCAGTTTCTTTGCAGGCCTGATCTGGCTGAAGTAGGACTTCTGCTCTGGGTGTGCTACTTTGCCCTAGAGCTGAAAGGCACAACGTGCAGGCTTCTTTCCAAAGGGCGAGTTGGGCCCCACAGCATCTTGCTTCCAGCTCTTTGGGAAGCTAAGAAACAACTCGCTCTGCACAGTGCTCTTACAGCCTACCGGGAACATCTCTTCCAAAGGCCTGTGAAACGCAGTTTCTTTGCAGGCCTGATCTGGCTGAAGTAGGACTTCTGCTCTGGGTGTGCTACTTTGCCCTAGAGCTGAAAGGCACAACGTGCAGGCTTCTTTCCAAAGGGCGAGTTGGGCCCCACAGCATCTTGCTTCCAGCTCTTTGGGAAGCTAAGAAACAACTCGCTCTGCACAGTGCTCTTACAGCCTACCGGGAACATCTCTTCCAAAGGCCTGTGAAACGCAGTTTCTTTGCAGGCCTGATCTGGCTGAAGTAGGACTTCTGCTCTGGGTGTGCTACTTTGCCCTAGAGCTGAAAGGCACAACGTGCAGGCTTCTTTCCAAAGGGCGAGTTGGGCCCCACAGCATCTTGCTTCCAGCTCTTTGGGAAGCTAAGAAACAACTCGCTCTGCACAGTGCTCTTACAGCCTACCGGGAACATCTCTTCCAAAGGCCTGTGAAACGCAGTTTCTTTGCAGGCCTGATCTGGCTGAAGTAGGACTTCTGCTCTGGGTGTGCTACTTTGCCCTAGAGCTGAAAGGCACAACGTGCAGGCTTCTTTCCAAAGGGCGAGTTGGGCCCCACAGCATCTTGCTTCCAGCTCTTTGGGAAGCTAAGAAACAACTCGCTCTGCACAGTGCTCTTACAGCCTACCGGGAACATCTCTTCCAAAGGCCTGTGAAACGCAGTTTCTTTGCAGGCCTGATCTGGCTGAAGTAGGACTTCTGCTCTGGGTGTGCTACTTTGCCCTAGAGCTGAAAGGCACAACGTGCAGGCTTCTTTCCAAAGGGCGAGTTGGGCCCCACAGCATCTTGCTTCCAGCTCTTTGGGAAGCTAAGAAACAACTCGCTCTGCACAGTGCTCTTACAGCCTACCGGGAACATCTCTTCCAAAGGCCTGTGAAACGCAGTTTCTTTGCAGGCCTGATCTGGCTGAAGTAGGACTTCTGCTCTGGGTGTGCTACTTTGCCCTAGAGCTGAAAGGCACAACGTGCAGGCTTCTTTCCAAAGGGCGAGTTGGGCCCCACAGCATCTTGCTTCCAGCTCTTTGGGAAGCTAAGAAACAACTCGCTCTGCACAGTGCTCTTACAGCCTACCGGGAACATCTCTTCCAAAGGCCTGTGAAACGCAGTTTCTTTGCAGGCCTGATCTGGCTGAAGTAGGACTTCTGCTCTGGGTGTGCTACTTTGCCCTAGAGCTGAAAGGCACAACGTGCAGGCTTCTTTCCAAAGGGCGAGTTGGGCCCCACAGCATCTTGCTTCCAGCTCTTTGGGAAGCTAAGAAACAACTCGCTCTGCACAGTGCTCTTACAGCCTACCGGGAACATCTCTTCCAAAGGCCTGTGAAACGCAGTTTCTTTGCAGGCCTGATCTGGCTGAAGTAGGACTTCTGCTCTGGGTGTGCTACTTTGCCCTAGAGCTGAAAGGCACAACGTGCAGGCTTCTTTCCAAAGGGCGAGTTGGGCCCCACAGCATCTTGCTTCCAGCTCTTTGGGAAGCTAAGAAACAACTCGCTCTGCACAGTGCTCTTACAGCCTACCGGGAACATCTCTTCCAAAGGCCTGTGAAACGCAGTTTCTTTGCAGGCCTGATCTGGCTGAAGTAGGACTTCTGCTCTGGGTGTGCTACTTTGCCCTAGAGCTGAAAGGCACAACGTGCAGGCTTCTTTCCAAAGGGCGAGTTGGGCCCCACAGCATCTTGCTTCCAGCTCTTTGGGAAGCTAAGAAACAACTCGCTCTGCACAGTGCTCTTACAGCCTACCGGGAACATCTCTTCCAAAGGCCTGTGAAACGCAGTTTCTTTGCAGGCCTGATCTGGCTGAAGTAGGACTTCTGCTCTGGGTGTGCTACTTTGCCCTAGAGCTGAAAGGCACAACGTGCAGGCTTCTTTCCAAAGGGCGAGTTGGGCCCCACAGCATCTTGCTTCCAGCTCTTTGGGAAGCTAAGAAACAACTCGCTCTGCACAGTGCTCTTACAGCCTACCGGGAACATCTCTTCCAAAGGCCTGTGAAACGCAGTTTCTTTGCAGGCCTGATCTGGCTGAAGTAGGACTTCTGCTCTGGGTGTGCTACTTTGCCCTAGAGCTGAAAGGCACAACGTGCAGGCTTCTTTCCAAAGGGCGAGTTGGGCCCCACAGCATCTTGCTTCCAGCTCTTTGGGAAGCTAAGAAACAACTCGCTCTGCACAGTGCTCTTACAGCCTACCGGGAACATCTCTTCCAAAGGCCTGTGAAACGCAGTTTCTTTGCAGGCCTGATCTGGCTGAAGTAGGACTTCTGCTCTGGGTGTGCTACTTTGCCCTAGAGCTGAAAGGCACAACGTGCAGGCTTCTTTCCAAAGGGCGAGTTGGGCCCCACAGCATCTTGCTTCCAGCTCTTTGGGAAGCTAAGAAACAACTCGCTCTGCACAGTGCTCTTACAGCCTACCGGGAACATCTCTTCCAAAGGCCTGTGAAACGCAGTTTCTTTGCAGGCCTGATCTGGCTGAAGTAGGACTTCTGCTCTGGGTGTGCTACTTTGCCCTAGAGCTGAAAGGCACAACGTGCAGGCTTCTTTCCAAAGGGCGAGTTGGGCCCCACAGCATCTTGCTTCCAGCTCTTTGGGAAGCTAAGAAACAACTCGCTCTGCACAGTGCTCTTACAGCCTACCGGGAACATCTCTTCCAAAGGCCTGTGAAACGCAGTTTCTTTGCAGGCCTGATCTGGCTGAAGTAGGACTTCTGCTCTGGGTGTGCTACTTTGCCCTAGAGCTGAAAGGCACAACGTGCAGGCTTCTTTCCAAAGGGCGAGTTGGGCCCCACAGCATCTTGCTTCCAGCTCTTTGGGAAGCTAAGAAACAACTCGCTCTGCACAGTGCTCTTACAGCCTACCGGGAACATCTCTTCCAAAGGCCTGTGAAACGCAGTTTCTTTGCAGGCCTGATCTGGCTGAAGTAGGACTTCTGCTCTGGGTGTGCTACTTTGCCCTAGAGCTGAAAGGCACAACGTGCAGGCTTCTTTCCAAAGGGCGAGTTGGGCCCCACAGCATCTTGCTTCCAGCTCTTTGGGAAGCTAAGAAACAACTCGCTCTGCACAGTGCTCTTACAGCCTACCGGGAACATCTCTTCCAAAGGCCTGTGAAACGCAGTTTCTTTGCAGGCCTGATCTGGCTGAAGTAGGACTTCTGCTCTGGGTGTGCTACTTTGCCCTAGAGCTGAAAGGCACAACGTGCAGGCTTCTTTCCAAAGGGCGAGTTGGGCCCCACAGCATCTTGCTTCCAGCTCTTTGGGAAGCTAAGAAACAACTCGCTCTGCACAGTGCTCTTACAGCCTACCGGGAACATCTCTTCCAAAGGCCTGTGAAACGCAGTTTCTTTGCAGGCCTGATCTGGCTGAAGTAGGACTTCTGCTCTGGGTGTGCTACTTTGCCCTAGAGCTGAAAGGCACAACGTGCAGGCTTCTTTCCAAAGGGCGAGTTGGGCCCCACAGCATCTTGCTTCCAGCTCTTTGGGAAGCTAAGAAACAACTCGCTCTGCACAGTGCTCTTACAGCCTAGTGGGAACATCTCTTCCAAAGGCCTGTGAAACGCAGTTTCTTTGCAGGCCTGATCTGGCTGAAGTAGGACTTCTGCTCTGGGTGTGCTACTTTGCCCTAGAGCTGAAAGGCACAACGTGCAGGCTTCTTTCCAAAGGGCGAGTTGGGCCCCACAGCATCTTGCTTCCAGCTCTTTGGGAAGCTAAGAAACAACTCGCTCTGCACAGTGCTCTTACAGCCTACCGGGAACATCTCTTCCAAAGGCCTGTGAAACGCAGTTTCTTTGCAGGCCTGATCTGGCTGAAGTAGGACTTCTGCTCTGGGTGTGCTACTTTGCCCTAGAGCTGAAAGGCACAACGTGCAGGCTTCTTTCCAAAGGGCGAGTTGGGCCCCACAGCATCTTGCTTCCAGCTCTTTGGGAAGCTAAGAAACAACTCGCTCTGCACAGTGCTCTTACAGCCTACCGGGAACATCTCTTCCAAAGGCCTGTGAAACGCAGTTTCTTTGCAGGCCTGATCTGGCTGAAGTAGGACTTCTGCTCTGGGTGTGCTACTTTGCCCTAGAGCTGAAAGGCACAACGTGCAGGCTTCTTTCCAAAGGGCGAGTTGGGCCCCACAGCATCTTGCTTCCAGCTCTTTGGGAAGCTAAGAAACAACTCGCTCTGCACAGTGCTCTTACAGCCTACCGGGAACATCTCTTCCAAAGGCCTGTGAAACGCAGTTTCTTTGCAGGCCTGATCTGGCTGAAGTAGGACTTCTGCTCTGGGTGTGCTACTTTGCCCTAGAGCTGAAAGGCACAACGTGCAGGCTTCTTTCCAAAGGGCGAGTTGGGCCCCACAGCATCTTGCTTCCAGCTCTTTGGGAAGCTAAGAAACAACTCGCTCTGCACAGTGCTCTTACAGCCTACCGGGAACATCTCTTCCAAAGGCCTGTGAAACGCAGTTTCTTTGCAGGCCTGATCTGGCTGAAGTAGGACTTCTGCTCTGGGTGTGCTACTTTGCCCTAGAGCTGAAAGGCACAACGTGCAGGCTTCTTTCCAAAGGGCGAGTTGGGCCCCACAGCATCTTGCTTCCAGCTCTTTGGGAAGCTAAGAAACAACTCGCTCTGCACAGTGCTCTTACAGCCTACCGGGAACATCTCTTCCAAAGGCCTGTGAAACGCAGTTTCTTTGCAGGCCTGATCTGGCTGAAGTAGGACTTCTGCTCTGGGTGTGCTACTTTGCCCTAGAGCTGAAAGGCACAACGTGCAGGCTTCTTTCCAAAGGGCGAGTTGGGCCCCACAGCATCTTGCTTCCAGCTCTTTGGGAAGCTAAGAAACAACTCGCTCTGCACAGTGCTCTTACAGCCTACCGGGAACATCTCTTCCAAAGGCCTGTGAAACGCAGTTTCTTGCAGGCCTGATCTGGCTGAAGTAGGACTTCTGCTCTGGGTGTGCTACTTTGCCCTAGAGCTGAAAGGCACAACGTGCAGGCTTCTTTCCAAAGGGCGAGTTGGGCCCCACAGCATCTTGCTTCCAGCTCTTTGGGAAGCTAAGAAACAACTCGCTCTGCACAGTGCTCTTACAGCCTACCGGGAACATCTCTTCCAAAGGCCTGTGAAACGCAGTTTCTTTGCAGGCCTGATCTGGCTGAAGTAGGACTTCTGCTCTGGGTGTGCTACTTTGCCCTAGAGCTGAAAGGCACAACGTGCAGGCTTCTTTCCAAAGGGCGAGTTGGGCCCCACAGCATCTTGCTTCCAGCTCTTTGGGAAGCTAAGAAACAACTCGCTCTGCACAGTGCTCTTACAGCCTACTGGGAACATCTCTTCCAAAGGCCTGTGAAACGCAGTTTCTTTGCAGGCCTGATCTGGCTGAAGTAGGACTTCTGCTCTGGGTGTGCTACTTTGCCCTAGAGCTGAAAGGCACAACGTGCAGGCTTCTTTCCAAAGGGCGAGTTGGGCCCCACAGCATCTTGCTTCCAGCTCTTTGGGAAGCTAAGAAACAACTCGCTCTGCACAGTGCTCTTACAGCCTACCGGGAACATCTCTTCCAAAGGCCTGTGAAACGCAGTTTCTTTGCAGGCCTGATCTGGCTGAAGTAGGACTTCTGCTCTGGGTGTGCTACTTTGCCCTAGAGCTGAAAGGCACAACGTGCAGGCTTCTTTCCAAAGGGCGAGTTGGGCCCCACAGCATCTTGCTTCCAGCTCTTTGGGAAGCTAAGAAACAACTCGCTCTGCACAGTGCTCTTACAGCCTACCGGGAACATCTCTTCCAAAGGCCTGTGAAACGCAGTTTCTTTGCAGGCCTGATCTGGCTGAAGTAGGACTTCTGCTCTGGGTGTGCTACTTTGCCCTAGAGCTGAAAGGCACAACGTGCAGGCTTCTTTCCAAAGGGCGAGTTGGGCCCCACAGCATCTTGCTTCCAGCTCTTTGGGAAGCTAAGAAACAACTCGCTCTGCACAGTGCTCTTACAGCCTACCGGGAACATCTCTTCCAAAGGCCTGTGAAACGCAGTTTCTTTGCAGGCCTGATCTGGCTGAAGTAGGACTTCTGCTCTGGGTGTGCTACTTTGCCCTAGAGCTGAAAGGCACAACGTGCAGGCTTCTTTCCAAAGGGCGAGTTGGGCCCCACAGCATCTTGCTTCCAGCTCTTTGGGAAGCTAAGAAACAACTCGCTCTGCACAGTGCTCTTACAGCCTACCGGGAACATCTCTTCCAAAGGCCTGTGAAACGCAGTTTCTTTGCAGGCCTGATCTGGCTGAAGTAGGACTTCTGCTCTGGGTGTGCTACTTTGCCCTAGAGCTGAAAGGCACAACGTGCAGGCTTCTTTCCAAAGGGCGAGTTGGGCCCCACAGCATCTTGCTTCCAGCTCTTTGGGAAGCTAAGAAACAACTCGCTCTGCACAGTGCTCTTACAGCCTACCGGGAACATCTCTTCCAAAGGCCTGTGAAACGCAGTTTCTTTGCAGGCCTGATCTGGCTGAAGTAGGACTTCTGCTCTGGGTGTGCTACTTTGCCCTAGAGCTGAAAGGCACAACGTGCAGGCTTCTTTCCAAAGGGCGAGTTGGGCCCCACAGCATCTTGCTTCCAGCTCTTTGGGAAGCTAAGAAACAACTCGCTCTGCACAGTGCTCTTACAGCCTACCGGGAACATCTCTTCCAAAGGCCTGTGAAACGCAGTTTCTTTGCAGGCCTGATCTGGCTGAAGTAGGACTTCTGCTCTGGGTGTGCTACTTTGCCCTAGAGCTGAAAGGCACAACGTGCAGGCTTCTTTCCAAAGGGCGAGTTGGGCCCCACAGCATCTTGCTTCCAGCTCTTTGGGAAGCTAAGAAACAACTCGCTCTGCACAGTGCTCTTACAGCCTACCGGGAACATCTCTTCCAAAGGCCTGTGAAACGCAGTTTCTTTGCAGGCCTGATCTGGCTGAAGTAGGACTTCTGCTCTGGGTGTGCTACTTTGCCCTAGAGCTGAAAGGCACAACGTGCAGGCTTCTTTCCAAAGGGCGAGTTGGGCCCCACAGCATCTTGCTTCCAGCTCTTTGGGAAGCTAAGAAACAACTCGCTCTGCACAGTGCTCTTACAGCCTACCGGGAACATCTCTTCCAAAGGCCTGTGAAACGCAGTTTCTTTGCAGGCCTGATCTGGCTGAAGTAGGACTTCTGCTCTGGGTGTGCTACTTTGCCCTAGAGCTGAAAGGCACAACGTGCAGGCTTCTTTCCAAAGGGCGAGTTGGGCCCCACAGCATCTTGCTTCCAGCTCTTTGGGAAGCTAAGAAACAACTCGCTCTGCACAGTGCTCTTACAGCCTACTGGGAACATCTCTTCCAAAGGCCTGTGAAACGCAGTTTCTTTGCAGGCCTGATCTGGCTGAAGTAGGACTTCTGCTCTGGGTGTGCTACTTTGCCCTAGAGCTGAAAGGCACAACGTGCAGGCTTCTTTCCAAAGGGCGAGTTGGGCCCCACAGCATCTTGCTTCCAGCTCTTTGGGAAGCTAAGAAACAACTCGCTCTGCACAGTGCTCTTACAGCCTACCGGGAACATCTCTTCCAAAGGCCTGTGAAACGCAGTTTCTTTGCAGGCCTGATCTGGCTGAAGTAGGACTTCTGCTCTGGGTGTGCTACTTTGCCCTAGAGCTGAAAGGCACAACGTGCAGGCTTCTTTCCAAAGGGCGAGTTGGGCCCCACAGCATCTTGCTTCCAGCTCTTTGGGAAGCTAAGAAACAACTCGCTCTGCACAGTGCTCTTACAGCCTACCGGGAACATCTCTTCCAAAGGCCTGTGAAACGCAGTTTCTTTGCAGGCCTGATCTGGCTGAAGTAGGACTTCTGCTCTGGGTGTGCTACTTTGCCCTAGAGCTGAAAGGCACAACGTGCAGGCTTCTTTCCAAAGGGCGAGTTGGGCCCCACAGCATCTTGCTTCCAGCTCTTTGGGAAGCTAAGAAACAACTCGCTCTGCACAGTGCTCTTACAGCCTACCGGGAACATCTCTTCCAAAGGCCTGTGAAACGCAGTTTCTTTGCAGGCCTGATCTGGCTGAAGTAGGACTTCTGCTCTGGGTGTGCTACTTTGCCCTAGAGCTGAAAGGCACAACGTGCAGGCTTCTTTCCAAAGGGCGAGTTGGGCCCCACAGCATCTTGCTTCCAGCTCTTTGGGAAGCTAAGAAACAACTCGCTCTGCACAGTGCTCTTACAGCCTACCGGGAACATCTCTTCCAAAGGCCTGTGAAACGCAGTTTCTTTGCAGGCCTGATCTGGCTGAAGTAGGACTTCTGCTCTGGGTGTGCTACTTTGCCCTAGAGCTGAAAGGCACAACGTGCAGGCTTCTTTCCAAAGGGCGAGTTGGGCCCCACAGCATCTTGCTTCCAGCTCTTTGGGAAGCTAAGAAACAACTCGCTCTGCACAGTGCTCTTACAGCCTACCGGGAACATCTCTTCCAAAGGCCTGTGAAACGCAGTTTCTTTGCAGGCCTGATCTGGCTGAAGTAGGACTTCTGCTCTGGGTGTGCTACTTTGCCCTAGAGCTGAAAGGCACAACGTGCAGGCTTCTTTCCAAAGGGCGAGTTGGGCCCCACAGCATCTTGCTTCCAGCTCTTTGGGAAGCTAAGAAACAACTCGCTCTGCACAGTGCTCTTACAGCCTACCGGGAACATCTCTTCCAAAGGCCTGTGAAACGCAGTTTCTTTGCAGGCCTGATCTGGCTGAAGTAGGACTTCTGCTCTGGGTGTGCTACTTTGCCCTAGAGCTGAAAGGCACAACGTGCAGGCTTCTTTCCAAAGGGCGAGTTGGGCCCCACAGCATCTTGCTTCCAGCTCTTTGGGAAGCTAAGAAACAACTCGCTCTGCACAGTGCTCTTACAGCCTACCGGGAACATCTCTTCCAAAGGCCTGTGAAACGCAGTTTCTTTGCAGGCCTGATCTGGCTGAAGTAGGACTTCTGCTCTGGGTGTGCTACTTTGCCCTAGAGCTGAAAGGCACAACGTGCAGGCTTCTTTCCAAAGGGCGAGTTGGGCCCCACAGCATCTTGCTTCCAGCTCTTTGGGAAGCTAAGAAACAACTCGCTCTGCACAGTGCTCTTACAGCCTACCGGGAACATCTCTTCCAAAGGCCTGTGAAACGCAGTTTCTTTGCAGGCCTGATCTGGCTGAAGTAGGACTTCTGCTCTGGGTGTGCTACTTTGCCCTAGAGCTGAAAGGCACAACGTGCAGGCTTCTTTCCAAAGGGCGAGTTGGGCCCCACAGCATCTTGCTTCCAGCTCTTTGGGAAGCTAAGAAACAACTCGCTCTGCACAGTGCTCTTACAGCCTACCGGGAACATCTCTTCCAAAGGCCTGTGAAACGCAGTTTCTTTGCAGGCCTGATCTGGCTGAAGTAGGACTTCTGCTCTGGGTGTGCTACTTTGCCCTAGAGCTGAAAGGCACAACGTGCAGGCTTCTTTCCAAAGGGCGAGTTGGGCCCCACAGCATCTTGCTTCCAGCTCTTTGGGAAGCTAAGAAACAACTCGCTCTGCACAGTGCTCTTACAGCCTACCGGGAACATCTCTTCCAAAGGCCTGTGAAACGCAGTTTCTTTGCAGGCCTGATCTGGCTGAAGTAGGACTTCTGCTCTGGGTGTGCTACTTTGCCCTAGAGCTGAAAGGCACAACGTGCAGGCTTCTTTCCAAAGGGCGAGTTGGGCCCCACAGCATCTTGCTTCCAGCTCTTTGGGAAGCTAAGAAACAACTCGCTCTGCACAGTGCTCTTACAGCCTACCGGGAACATCTCTTCCAAAGGCCTGTGAAACGCAGTTTCTTTGCAGGCCTGATCTGGCTGAAGTAGGACTTCTGCTCTGGGTGTGCTACTTTGCCCTAGAGCTGAAAGGCACAACGTGCAGGCTTCTTTCCAAAGGGCGAGTTGGGCCCCACAGCATCTTGCTTCCAGCTCTTTGGGAAGCTAAGAAACAACTCGCTCTGCACAGTGCTCTTACAGCCTACCGGGAACATCTCTTCCAAAGGCCTGTGAAACGCAGTTTCTTTGCAGGCCTGATCTGGCTGAAGTAGGACTTCTGCTCTGGGTGTGCTACTTTGCCCTAGAGCTGAAAGGCACAACGTGCAGGCTTCTTTCCAAAGGGCGAGTTGGGCCCCACAGCATCTTGCTTCCAGCTCTTTGGGAAGCTAAGAAACAACTCGCTCTGCACAGTGCTCTTACAGCCTACCGGGAACATCTCTTCCAAAGGCCTGTGAAACGCAGTTTCTTGCAGGCCTGATCTGGCTGAAGTAGGACTTCTGCTCTGGGTGTGCTACTTTGCCCTAGAGCTGAAAGGCACAACGTGCAGGCTTCTTTCCAAAGGGCGAGTTGGGCCCCACAGCATCTTGCTTCCAGCTCTTTGGGAAGCTAAGAAACAACTCGCTCTGCACAGTGCTCTTACAGCCTACCGGGAACATCTCTTCCAAAGGCCTGTGAAACGCAGTTTCTTTGCAGGCCTGATCTGGCTGAAGTAGGACTTCTGCTCTGGGTGTGCTACTTTGCCCTAGAGCTGAAAGGCACAACGTGCAGGCTTCTTTCCAAAGGGCGAGTTGGGCCCCACAGCATCTTGCTTCCAGCTCTTTGGGAAGCTAAGAAACAACTCGCTCTGCACAGTGCTCTTACAGCCTACCGGGAACATCTCTTCCAAAGGCCTGTGAAACGCAGTTTCTTTGCAGGCCTGATCTGGCTGAAGTAGGACTTCTGCTCTGGGTGTGCTACTTTGCCCTAGAGCTGAAAGGCACAACGTGCAGGCTTCTTTCCAAAGGGCGAGTTGGGCCCCACAGCATCTTGCTTCCAGCTCTTTGGGAAGCTAAGAAACAACTCGCTCTGCACAGTGCTCTTACAGCCTACCGGGAACATCTCTTCCAAAGGCCTGTGAAACGCAGTTTCTTTGCAGGCCTGATCTGGCTGAAGTAGGACTTCTGCTCTGGGTGTGCTACTTTGCCCTAGAGCTGAAAGGCACAACGTGCAGGCTTCTTTCCAAAGGGCGAGTTGGGCCCCACAGCATCTTGCTTCCAGCTCTTTGGGAAGCTAAGAAACAACTCGCTCTGCACAGTGCTCTTACAGCCTACCGGGAACATCTCTTCCAAAGGCCTGTGAAACGCAGTTTCTTTGCAGGCCTGATCTGGCTGAAGTAGGACTTCTGCTCTGGGTGTGCTACTTTGCCCTAGAGCTGAAAGGCACAACGTGCAGGCTTCTTTCCAAAGGGCGAGTTGGGCCCCACAGCATCTTGCTTCCAGCTCTTTGGGAAGCTAAGAAACAACTCGCTCTGCACAGTGCTCTTACAGCCTACCGGGAACATCTCTTCCAAAGGCCTGTGAAACGCAGTTTCTTTGCAGGCCTGATCTGGCTGAAGTAGGACTTCTGCTCTGGGTGTGCTACTTTGCCCTAGAGCTGAAAGGCACAACGTGCAGGCTTCTTTCCAAAGGGCGAGTTGGGCCCCACAGCATCTTGCTTCCAGCTCTTTGGGAAGCTAAGAAACAACTCGCTCTGCACAGTGCTCTTACAGCCTACCGGGAACATCTCTTCCAAAGGCCTGTGAAACGCAGTTTCTTTGCAGGCCTGATCTGGCTGAAGTAGGACTTCTGCTCTGGGTGTGCTACTTTGCCCTAGAGCTGAAAGGCACAACGTGCAGGCTTCTTTCCAAAGGGCGAGTTGGGCCCCACAGCATCTTGCTTCCAGCTCTTTGGGAAGCTAAGAAACAACTCGCTCTGCACAGTGCTCTTACAGCCTACCGGGAACATCTCTTCCAAAGGCCTGTGAAACGCAGTTTCTTTGCAGGCCTGATCTGGCTGAAGTAGGACTTCTGCTCTGGGTGTGCTACTTTGCCCTAGAGCTGAAAGGCACAACGTGCAGGCTTCTTTCCAAAGGGCGAGTTGGGCCCCACAGCATCTTGCTTCCAGCTCTTTGGGAAGCTAAGAAACAACTCGCTCTGCACAGTGCTCTTACAGCCTACCGGGAACATCTCTTCCAAAGGCCTGTGAAACGCAGTTTCTTTGCAGGCCTGATCTGGCTGAAGTAGGACTTCTGCTCTGGGTGTGCTACTTTGCCCTAGAGCTGAAAGGCACAACGTGCAGGCTTCTTTCCAAAGGGCGAGTTGGGCCCCACAGCATCTTGCTTCCAGCTCTTTGGGAAGCTAAGAAACAACTCGCTCTGCACAGTGCTCTTACAGCCTACCGGGAACATCTCTTCCAAAGGCCTGTGAAACGCAGTTTCTTTGCAGGCCTGATCTGGCTGAAGTAGGACTTCTGCTCTGGGTGTGCTACTTTGCCCTAGAGCTGAAAGGCACAACGTGCAGGCTTCTTTCCAAAGGGCGAGTTGGGCCCCACAGCATCTTGCTTCCAGCTCTTTGGGAAGCTAAGAAACAACTCGCTCTGCACAGTGCTCTTACAGCCTACCGGGAACATCTCTTCCAAAGGCCTGTGAAACGCAGTTTCTTTGCAGGCCTGATCTGGCTGAAGTAGGACTTCTGCTCTGGGTGTGCTACTTTGCCCTAGAGCTGAAAGGCACAACGTGCAGGCTTCTTTCCAAAGGGCGAGTTGGGCCCCACAGCATCTTGCTTCCAGCTCTTTGGGAAGCTAAGAAACAACTCGCTCTGCACAGTGCTCTTACAGCCTACCGGGAACATCTCTTCCAAAGGCCTGTGAAACGCAGTTTCTTTGCAGGCCTGATCTGGCTGAAGTAGGACTTCTGCTCTGGGTGTGCTACTTTGCCCTAGAGCTGAAAGGCACAACGTGCAGGCTTCTTTCCAAAGGGCGAGTTGGGCCCCACAGCATCTTGCTTCCAGCTCTTTGGGAAGCTAAGAAACAACTCGCTCTGCACAGTGCTCTTACAGCCTACCGGGAACATCTCTTCCAAAGGCCTGTGAAACGCAGTTTCTTTGCAGGCCTGATCTGGCTGAAGTAGGACTTCTGCTCTGGGTGTGCTACTTTGCCCTAGAGCTGAAAGGCACAACGTGCAGGCTTCTTTCCAAAGGGCGAGTTGGGCCCCACAGCATCTTGCTTCCAGCTCTTTGGGAAGCTAAGAAACAACTCGCTCTGCACAGTGCTCTTACAGCCTACCGGGAACATCTCTTCCAAAGGCCTGTGAAACGCAGTTTCTTTGCAGGCCTGATCTGGCTGAAGTAGGACTTCTGCTCTGGGTGTGCTACTTTGCCCTAGAGCTGAAAGGCACAACGTGCAGGCTTCTTTCCAAAGGGCGAGTTGGGCCCCACAGCATCTTGCTTCCAGCTCTTTGGGAAGCTAAGAAACAACTCGCTCTGCACAGTGCTCTTACAGCCTACCGGGAACATCTCTTCCAAAGGCCTGTGAAACGCAGTTTCTTTGCAGGCCTGATCTGGCTGAAGTAGGACTTCTGCTCTGGGTGTGCTACTTTGCCCTAGAGCTGAAAGGCACAACGTGCAGGCTTCTTTCCAAAGGGCGAGTTGGGCCCCACAGCATCTTGCTTCCAGCTCTTTGGGAAGCTAAGAAACAACTCGCTCTGCACAGTGCTCTTACAGCCTACCGGGAACATCTCTTCCAAAGGCCTGTGAAACGCAGTTTCTTTGCAGGCCTGATCTGGCTGAAGTAGGACTTCTGCTCTGGGTGTGCTACTTTGCCCTAGAGCTGAAAGGCACAACGTGCAGGCTTCTTTCCAAAGGGCGAGTTGGGCCCCACAGCATCTTGCTTCCAGCTCTTTGGGAAGCTAAGAAACAACTCGCTCTGCACAGTGCTCTTACAGCCTACCGGGAACATCTCTTCCAAAGGCCTGTGAAACGCAGTTTCTTTGCAGGCCTGATCTGGCTGAAGTAGGACTTCTGCTCTGGGTGTGCTACTTTGCCCTAGAGCTGAAAGGCACAACGTGCAGGCTTCTTTCCAAAGGGCGAGTTGGGCCCCACAGCATCTTGCTTCCAGCTCTTTGGGAAGCTAAGAAACAACTCGCTCTGCACAGTGCTCTTACAGCCTAGTGGGAACATCTCTTCCAAAGGCCTGTGAAACGCAGTTTCTTTGCAGGCCTGATCTGGCTGAAGTAGGACTTCTGCTCTGGGTGTGCTACTTTGCCCTAGAGCTGAAAGGCACAACGTGCAGGCTTCTTTCCAAAGGGCGAGTTGGGCCCCACAGCATCTTGCTTCCAGCTCTTTGGGAAGCTAAGAAACAACTCGCTCTGCACAGTGCTCTTACAGCCTACCGGGAACATCTCTTCCAAAGGCCTGTGAAACGCAGTTTCTTTGCAGGCCTGATCTGGCTGAAGTAGGACTTCTGCTCTGGGTGTGCTACTTTGCCCTAGAGCTGAAAGGCACAACGTGCAGGCTTCTTTCCAAAGGGCGAGTTGGGCCCCACAGCATCTTGCTTCCAGCTCTTTGGGAAGCTAAGAAACAACTCGCTCTGCACAGTGCTCTTACAGCCTACCGGGAACATCTCTTCCAAAGGCCTGTGAAACGCAGTTTCTTTGCAGGCCTGATCTGGCTGAAGTAGGACTTCTGCTCTGGGTGTGCTACTTTGCCCTAGAGCTGAAAGGCACAACGTGCAGGCTTCTTTCCAAAGGGCGAGTTGGGCCCCACAGCATCTTGCTTCCAGCTCTTTGGGAAGCTAAGAAACAACTCGCTCTGCACAGTGCTCTTACAGCCTAGTGGGAACATCTCTTCCAAAGGCCTGTGAAACGCAGTTTCTTTGCAGGCCTGATCTGGCTGAAGTAGGACTTCTGCTCTGGGTGTGCTACTTTGCCCTAGAGCTGAAAGGCACAACGTGCAGGCTTCTTTCCAAAGGGCGAGTTGGGCCCCACAGCATCTTGCTTCCAGCTCTTTGGGAAGCTAAGAAACAACTCGCTCTGCACAGTGCTCTTACAGCCTACCGGGAACATCTCTTCCAAAGGCCTGTGAAACGCAGTTTCTTTGCAGGCCTGATCTGGCTGAAGTAGGACTTCTGCTCTGGGTGTGCTACTTTGCCCTAGAGCTGAAAGGCACAACGTGCAGGCTTCTTTCCAAAGGGCGAGTTGGGCCCCACAGCATCTTGCTTCCAGCTCTTTGGGAAGCTAAGAAACAACTCGCTCTGCACAGTGCTCTTACAGCCTACCGGGAACATCTCTTCCAAAGGCCTGTGAAACGCAGTTTCTTTGCAGGCCTGATCTGGCTGAAGTAGGACTTCTGCTCTGGGTGTGCTACTTTGCCCTAGAGCTGAAAGGCACAACGTGCAGGCTTCTTTCCAAAGGGCGAGTTGGGCCCCACAGCATCTTGCTTCCAGCTCTTTGGGAAGCTAAGAAACAACTCGCTCTGCACAGTGCTCTTACAGCCTACCGGGAACATCTCTTCCAAAGGCCTGTGAAACGCAGTTTCTTTGCAGGCCTGATCTGGCTGAAGTAGGACTTCTGCTCTGGGTGTGCTACTTTGCCCTAGAGCTGAAAGGCACAACGTGCAGGCTTCTTTCCAAAGGGCGAGTTGGGCCCCACAGCATCTTGCTTCCAGCTCTTTGGGAAGCTAAGAAACAACTCGCTCTGCACAGTGCTCTTACAGCCTACCGGGAACATCTCTTCCAAAGGCCTGTGAAACGCAGTTTCTTTGCAGGCCTGATCTGGCTGAAGTAGGACTTCTGCTCTGGGTGTGCTACTTTGCCCTAGAGCTGAAAGGCACAACGTGCAGGCTTCTTTCCAAAGGGCGAGTTGGGCCCCACAGCATCTTGCTTCCAGCTCTTTGGGAAGCTAAGAAACAACTCGCTCTGCACAGTGCTCTTACAGCCTACCGGGAACATCTCTTCCAAAGGCCTGTGTAACGCAGTGTCTTTGCAGGCCTGATCTGGCTGAAGTAGGACTTCTGCTCTGGGTGTGCTCCATTGCCCTAGAAGTGAAAGGCACAACGTGCAGGCTTCTTTCCAAAGGGCGAGTTGGGCCCCACAGCATCTTGCTTCCAGCTCTTTGGGAAGCTAAGAAACAACTCGCTCTGCACAGTGCTCTTACAGCCTACCGGGAACATCTCTTCCAAAGGCCTGTGAAACGCAGTTTCTTTGCAGGCCTGATCTGGCTGAAGTAGGACTTCTGCTCTGGGTGTCCTCCATTGCCCTAGAGCTGAAAGGCACAACGTGCAGGCTTCTTTCCAAAGGGCGAGTTGGGCCCCACAGCATCTTGCTTCCAGCTCTTTGGGAAGCTAAGAAACAACTCGCTCTGCACAGTGCTCTTACAGCCTACCGGGAACATCTCTTCCAAAGGCCTGTGAAACGCAGTTTCTTTGCAGGCCTGATCTGGCTGAAGTAGGACTTCTGCTCTGGGTGTGCTACTTTGCCCTAGAGCTGAAAGGCACAACGTGCAGGCTTCTTTCCAAAGGGCGAGTTGGGCCCCACAGCATCTTGCTTCCAGCTCTTTGGGAAGCTAAGAAACAACTCGCTCTGCACAGTGCTCTTACAGCCTACCGGGAACATCTCTTCCAAAGGCCTGTGAAACGCAGTTTCTTTGCAGGCCTGATCTGGCTGAAGTAGGACTTCTGCTCTGGGTGTGCTACTTTGCCCTAGAGCTGAAAGGCACAACGTGCAGGCTTCTTTCCAAAGGGCGAGTTGGGCCCCACAGCATCTTGCTTCCAGCTCTTTGGGAAGCTAAGAAACAACTCGCTCTGCACAGTGCTCTTACAGCCTAGCGGGAACATCTCTTCCAAAGGCCTGTGAAACGCAGTTTCTTTGCAGGCCTGATCTGGCTGAAGTAGGACTTCTGCTCTGGGTGTGCTACTTTGCCCTAGAGCTGAAAGGCACAACGTGCAGGCTTCTTTCCAAAGGGCGAGTTGGGCCCCACAGCATCTTGCTTCCAGCTCTTTGGGAAGCTAAGAAACAACTCGCTCTGCACAGTGCTCTTACAGCCTACCGGGAACATCTCTTCCAAAGGCCTGTGAAACGCAGTTTCTTTGCAGGCCTGATCTGGCTGAAGTAGGACTTCTGCTCTGGGTGTGCTACTTTGCCCTAGAGCTGAAAGGCACAACGTGCAGGCTTCTTTCCAAAGGGCGAGTTGGGCCCCACAGCATCTTGCTTCCAGCTCTTTGGGAAGCTAAGAAACAACTCGCTCTGCACAGTGCTCTTACAGCCTACCGGGAACATCTCTTCCAAAGGCCTGTGAAACGCAGTTTCTTTGCAGGCCTGATCTGGCTGAAGTAGGACTTCTGCTCTGGGTGTGCTACATTGCCCTAGAGCTGAAAGGCACAACGTGCAGGCTTCTTTCCAAAGGGCGAGTTGGGCCCCACAGCATCTTGCTTCCAGCTCTTTGGGAAGCTAAGAAACAACTCGCTCTGCACAGTGCTCTTACAGCCTACCGGGAACATCTCTTCCAAAGGCCTGTGTAACGCAGTGTCTTTGCAGGCCTGATCTGGATGAAGTAGGACTTCTGCTCTGGGTGTGCTCCATTGCCCTAGAACTGAAAGGCACAACGTGCAGGCTTCTTTCCAAAGGGCGAGTTGGGCCCCACAGCATCTTGCTTCCAGCTCTTTGGGAAGCTAAGAAACAACTCGCTCTGCACAGTGCTCTTACAGCCTACCGGGAACATCTCTTCCAAAGGCCTGTGAAACGCAGTTTCTTTGCAGGCCTGATCTGGCTGAAGTAGGACTTCTGCTCTGGGTGTCCTACATTGCCCTAGAGCTGAAAGGCACAACGTGCAGGCTTCTTTCCAAAGGGCGAGTTGGGCCCCACAGCATCTTGCTTCCAGCTCTTTGGGAAGCTAAGAAACAACTCGCTCTGCACAGTGCTCTTACAGCCTACCGGGAACATCTCTTCCAAAGGCCTGTGAAACGCAGTTTCTTTGCAGGCCTGATCTGGCTGAAGTAGGACTTCTGCTCTGGGTGTCCTACATTGCCCTAGAGCTGAAAGGCACAACGTGCAGGCTTCTTTCCAAAGGGCGAGTTGGGCCCCACAGCATCTTGCTTCCAGCTCTTTGGGAAGCTAAGAAACAACTCGCTCTGCACAGTGCTCTTACAGCCTACCGGGAACATTTCTTCCAAAGGCCTTTGAAACGCAGTTTCTTGGAAGGCCTGATCTGGCTGAAGTATGACTTCTGCTCTGGGTGTGCTCCATTGCCCTAGAGCTGAAAGGCACAACGTGCATTCTTCTTTCCAAAGGGCGAGTTGGGCCCCACAGCATCTTGCTTCCAGCTCTTTGGGAAGCTAAGAAACAACTCGCTCTGCACAGTGCTCTTACAGCCTAGTGGGAACATCTCTTCCAAAGGCCTGTGAAACGCAGTTTCTTTGCAGGCCTGATCTGGCTGAAGTAGGACTTCTGCTCTGGGTGTGCTACTTTGCCCTAGAGCTGAAAGGCACAACGTGCAGGCTTCTTTCCAAAGGGCGAGTTGGGCCCCACAGCATCTTGCTTCCAGCTCTTTGGGAAGCTAAGAAACAACTCGCTCTGCACAGTGCTCTTACAGCCTACCGGGAACATCTCTTCCAAAGGCCTGTGAAACGCAGTTTCTTTGCAGGCCTGATCTGGCTGAAGTAGGACTTCTGCTCTGGGTGTGCTACATTGCCCTAGAGCTGAAAGGCACAACGTGCAGGCTTCTTTCCAAAGGGCGAGTTGGGCCCCACAGCATCTTGCTTCCAGCTCTTTGGGAAGCTAAGAAACAACTCGCTCTGCACAGTGCTCTTACAGCCTATCGGGAACATCTCTTCCAAAGGCCTGTGAAACGCAGTTTCTTTGCAGGCCTGATCTGGCTGAAGTAGGACTTCTGCTCTGGGTGTGCTCCATTGCCCTAGAGCTGAAAGGCACAACGTGCAGGCTTCTTTCCAAAGGGCGAGTTGGGCCCCACAGCATCTTGCTTCCAGCTCTTTGGGAAGCTAAGAAACAACTCGCTCTGCACAGTGCTCTTACAGCCTACCGGGAACATCTCTTCCAAAGGCCTGTGAAACGCAGTTTCTTTGCAGGCCTGATCTGGCTGAAGTAGGACTTCTGCTCTGGGTGTCCTCCATTGCCCTAGAGCTGAAAGGCACAACGTGCAGGCTTCTTTCCAAAGGGCGAGTTGGGCCCCACAGCATCTTGCTTCCAGCTCTTTGGGAAGCTAAGAAACAACTCGCTCTGCACAGTGCTCTTACAGCCTACCGGGAACATCTCTTCCAAAGGCCTGTGAAACGCAGTTTCTTTGCAGGCCTGATCTGGCTGAAGTAGGACTTCTGCTCTGGGTGTCCTCCATTGCCCTAGAGCTGAAAGGCACAACGTGCAGGCTTCTTTCCAAAGGGCGAGTTGGGCCCCACAGCATCTTGCTTCCAGCTCTTTGGGAAGCTAAGAAACAACTCGCTCTGCACAGTGCTCTTACAGCCTACCGGGAACATCTCTTCCAAAGGCCTGTGAAACGCAGTTTCTTGGCAGGCCTGATCTGGCTGAAGTATGACTTCTGCTCTGGGTGTGCTCCATTGCCCTAGAGCTGAAAGGCACAACGTGCAGGCTTCTTTCCAAAGGGCGAGTTGGGCCCCACAGCATCTTGCTTCCAGCTCTTTGGGAAGCTGAGAAACAACTCGCTCTGCACAGTGCTCTTACAGCCTAGTGGGAACATCTCTTCCAAAGGCCTGTGAAACGCAGTTTCTTTGCAGGCCTGATCTGGCTGAAGTAGGACTTCTGCTCTGGGTGTGCTCCATTGCCCTAGAGCTGAAAGGCACAACGTGCAGGCTTCTTTCCAAAGGGCGAGTTGGGCCCCACAGCATCTTGCTTCCAGCTCTTTGGGAAGCTAAGAAACAACTCGCTCTGCACAGTGCTCTTACAGCCTACCGGGAACATCTCTTCCAAAGGCCTGTGAAACGCAGTTTCTTTGCAGGCCTGATCTGGCTGAAGTAGGACTTCTGCTCTGGGTGTGCTCCATTGCCCTAGAGCTGAAAGGCACAACGTGCAGGCTTCTTTCCAAAGGGCGAGTTGGGCCCCACAGCATCTTGCTTCCAGCTCTTTGGGAAGCTAAGAAACAACTCGCTCTGCACAGTGCTCTTACAGCCTACCGGGAACATCTCTTCCAAAGGCCTGTGAAACGCAGTGTCTTTGCAGGCCTGATCTGGCTGAAGTAGGACTTCTGCTCTGGGTGTGCTCCATTGCCCTAGAGCTGAAAGGCACAACGTGCAGGCTTCTTTCCAAAGGGCGAGTTGGGCCCCACAGCATCTTGCTTCCAGCTCTTTGGGAAGCTAAGAAACAACTCGCTCTGCACAGTGCTCTTACAGCCTACCGGGAACATCTCTTCCAAAGGCCTGTGAAACGCAGTTTCTTTGCAGGCCTGATCTGGCTGAAGTAGGACTTCTGCTCTGGGTGTGCTACATTGCCCTAGAGCTGAAAGGCACAACGTGCAGGCTTCTTTCCAAAGGGCGAGTTGGGCCCCACAGCATCTTGCTTCCAGCTCTTTGGGAAGCTAAGAAACAACTCGCTCTGCACAGTGCTCTTACAGCCTACCGGGAACATCTCTTCCAAAGGCCTGTGAAACGCAGTTTCTTTGCAGGCCTGATCTGGCTGAAGTAGGACTTCTGCTCTGGGTGTGCTACATTGCCCTAGAGCTGAAAGGCACAACGTGCAGGCTTCTTTCCAAAGGGCGAGTTGGGCCCCACAGCATCTTGCTTCCAGCTCTTTGGGAAGCTAAGAAACAACTCGCTCTGCACAGTGCTCTTACAGCCTACCGGGAACATCTCTTCCAAAGGCCTGTGAAACGCAGTTTCTTTGCAGGCCTGATCTGGCTGAAGTAGGACTTCTGCTCTGGGTGTGCTCCATTGCCCTAGAGCTGAAAGGCACAACGTGCAGGCTTCTTTCCAAAGGGCGAGTTGGGCCCCACAGCATCTTGCTTCCAGCTCTTTGGGAAGCTAAGAAACAACTCGCTCTGCACAGTGCTCTTACAGCCTAGTGGGAACATCTCTTCCAAAGGCCTGTGAAACGCAGTTTTTTTGCAGGCCTGATCTGGCTGAAGTAGGACTTCTGCTCTGGGTGTGCTACATTGCCCTAGAGCTGAAAGGCACAACGTGCAGGCTTCTTTCCAAAGGGCGAGTTGGGCCCCACAGCATCTTGCTTCCAGCTCTTTGGGAAGCTAAGAAACAACTCGCTCTGCACAGTGCTCTTACAGCCTACCGGGAACATCTCTTCCAAAGGCCTGTGAAACGCAGTTTCTTTGCAGGCCTGATCTGGCTGAAGTAGGACTTCTGCTCTGGGTGTGCTCCATTGCCCTAGAGCTGAAAGGCACAACGTGCAGGCTTCTTTCCAAAGGGCGAGTTGGGCCCCACAGCATCTTGCTTCCAGCTCTTTGGGAAGCTAAGAAACAACTCGCTCTGCACAGTGCTCTTACAGCCTACCGGGAACATCTCTTCCAAAGGCCTGTGAAACGCAGTGTCTTTGCAGGCCTGATCTGGCTGAAGTAGGACTTCTGCTCTGGGTGTGCTCCATTGCCCTAGAGCTGAAAGGCACAACGTGCAGGCTTCTTTCCAAAGGGCGAGTTGGGCCCCACAGCATCTTGCTTCCAGCTCTTTGGGAAGCTAAGAAACAACTCGCTCTGCACAGTGCTCTTACAGCCTACCGGGAACATCTCTTCCAAAGGCCTGTGAAACGCAGTTTCTTTGCAGGCCTGATCTGGCTGAAGTAGGACTTCTGCTCTGGGTGTGCTACATTGCCCTAGAGCTGAAAGGCACAACGTGCAGGCTTCTTTCCAAAGGGCGAGTTGGGCCCCACAGCATCTTGCTTCCAGCTCTTTGGGAAGCTAAGAAACAACTCGCTCTGCACAGTGCTCTTACAGCCTACCGGGAACATCTCTTCCAAAGGCCTGTGAAACGCAGTTTCTTTGCAGGCCTGATCTGGCTGAAGTAGGACTTCTGCTCTGGGTGTGCTACATTGCCCTAGAGCTGAAAGGCACAACGTGCAGGCTTCTTTCCAAAGGGCGAGTTGGGCCCCACAGCATCTTGCTTCCAGCTCTTTGGGAAGCTAAGAAACAACTCGCTCTGCACAGTGCTCTTACAGCCTAGCGGGAACATCTCTTCCAAAGGCCTGTGAAACGCAGTTTCTTTGCAGGCCTGATCTGGCTGAAGTAGGACTTCTGCTCTGGGTGTGCTACTTTGCCCTAGAGCTGAAAGGCACAACGTGCAGGCTTCTTTCCAAAGGGCGAGTTGGGCCCCACAGCATCTTGCTTCCAGCTCTTTGGGAAGCTAAGAAACAACTCGCTCTGCACAGTGCTCTTACAGCCTACCGGGAACATCTCTTCCAAAGGCCTGTGAAACGCAGTTTCTTTGCAGGCCTGATCTGGCTGAAGTAGGACTTCTGCTCTGGGTGTGCTCCATTGCCCTAGAGCTGAAAGGCACAACGTGCAGGCTTCTTTCCAAAGGGCGAGTTGGGCCCCACAGCATCTTGCTTCCAGCTCTTTGGGAAGCTAAGAAACAACTCGCTCTGCACAGTGCTCTTACAGCCTACCGGGAACATCTCTTCCAAAGGCCTGTGAAACGCAGTGTCTTTGCAGGCCTGATCTGGCTGAAGTAGGACTTCTGCTCTGGGTGTGCTCCATTGCCCTAGAGCTGAAAGGCACAACGTGCAGGCTTCTTTCCAAAGGGCGAGTTGGGCCCCACAGCATCTTGCTTCCAGCTCTTTGGGAAGCTAAGAAACAACTCGCTCTGCACAGTGCTCTTACAGCCTACCGGGAACATCTCTTCCAAAGGCCTGTGAAACGCAGTGTCTTTGCAGGCCTGATCTGGCTGAAGTAGGACTTCTGCTCTGGGTGTGCTACATTGCCCTAGAGCTGAAAGGCACAACGTGCAGGCTTCTTTCCAAAGGGCGAGTTGGGCCCCACAGCATCTTGCTTCCAGCTCTTTGGGAAGCTAAGAAACAACTCGCTCTGCACAGTGCTCTTACAGCCTACCGGGAACATCTCTTCCAAAGGCCTGTGAAACGCAGTTTCTTTGCAGGCCTGATCTGGCTGAAGTAGGACTTCTGCTCTGGGTGTGCTCCATTGCCCTAGAGCTGAAAGGCACAACGTGCAGGCTTCTTTCCAAAGGGCGAGTTGGGCCCCACAGCATCTTGCTTCCAGCTCTTTGGGAAGCTAAGAAACAACTCGCTCTGCACAGTGCTCTTACAGCCTAGTGGGAACATCTCTTCCAAAGGCCTGTGAAACGCAGTTTCTTTGCAGGCCTGATCTGGCTGAAGTAGGACTTCTGCTCTGGGTGTGCTCCATTGCCCTAGAGCTGAAAGGCACAACGTGCAGGCTTCTTTCCAAAGGGCGAGTTGGGCCCCACAGCATCTTGCTTCCAGCTCTTTGGGAAGCTAAGAAACAACTCGCTCTGCACAGTGCTCTTACAGCCTACCGGGAACATCTCTTCCAAAGGCCTGTGAAACGCAGTTTCTTTGCAGGCCTGATCTGGCTGAAGTAGGACTTCTGCTCTGGGTGTGCTACATTGCCCTAGAGCTGAAAGGCACAACGTGCAGGCTTCTTTCCAAAGGGCGAGTTGGGCCCCACAGCATCTTGCTTCCAGCTCTTTGGGAAGCTAAGAAACAACTCGCTCTGCACAGTGCTCTTACAGCCTACCGGGAACATCTCTTCCAAAGGCCTGTGAAACGCAGTTTCTTTGCAGGCCTGATCTGGCTGAAGTAGGACTTCTGCTCTGGGTGTGCTACTTTGCCCTAGAGCTGAAAGGCACAACGTGCAGGCTTCTTTCCAAAGGGCGAGTTGGGCCCCACAGCATCTTGCTTCCAGCTCTTTGGGAAGCTAAGAAACAACTCGCTCTGCACAGTGCTCTTACAGCCTACCGGGAACATCTCTTCCAAAGGCCTGTGAAACGCAGTTTCTTTGCAGGCCTGATCTGGCTGAAGTAGGACTTCTGCTCTGGGTGTGCTACTTTGCCCTAGAGCTGAAAGGCACAACGTGCAGGCTTCTTTCCAAAGGGCGAGTTGGGCCCCACAGCATCTTGCTTCCAGCTCTTTGGGAAGCTAAGAAACAACTCGCTCTGCACAGTGCTCTTACAGCCTAGTGGGAACATCTCTTCCAAAGGCCTGTGAAACGCAGTTTCTTTGCAGGCCTGATCTGGCTGAAGTAGGACTTCTGCTCTGGGTGTGCTACTTTGCCCTAGAGCTGAAAGGCACAACGTGCAGGCTTCTTTCCAAAGGGCGAGTTGGGCCCCACAGCATCTTGCTTCCAGCTCTTTGGGAAGCTAAGAAACAACTCGCTCTGCACAGTGCTCTTACAGCCTAGCGGGAACATCTCTTCCAAAGGCCTGTGAAACGCAGTTTCTTTGCAGGCCTGATCTGGCTGAAGTAGGACTTCTGCTCTGGGTGTGCTACTTTGCCCTAGAGCTGAAAGGCACAACGTGCAGGCTTCTTTCCAAAGGGCGAGTTGGGCCCCACAGCATCTTGCTTCCAGCTCTTTGGGAAGCTAAGAAACAACTCGCTCTGCACAGTGCTCTTACAGCCTACCGGGAACATCTCTTCCAAAGGCCTGTGAAACGCAGTTTCTTTGCAGGCCTGATCTGGCTGAAGTAGGACTTCTGCTCTGGGTGTGCTACTTTGCCCTAGAGCTGAAAGGCACAACGTGCAGGCTTCTTTCCAAAGGGCGAGTTGGGCCCCACAGCATCTTGCTTCCAGCTCTTTGGGAAGCTAAGAAACAACTCGCTCTGCACAGTGCTCTTACAGCCTACCGGGAACATCTCTTCCAAAGGCCTGTGAAACGCAGTTTCTTTGCAGGCCTGATCTGGCTGAAGTAGGACTTCTGCTCTGGGTGTGCTACTTTGCCCTAGAGCTGAAAGGCACAACGTGCAGGCTTCTTTCCAAAGGGCGAGTTGGGCCCCACAGCATCTTGCTTCCAGCTCTTTGGGAAGCTAAGAAACAACTCGCTCTGCACAGTGCTCTTACAGCCTAGTGGGAACATCTCTTCCAAAGGCCTGTGAAACGCAGTTTCTTTGCAGGCCTGATCTGGCTGAAGTAGGACTTCTGCTCTGGGTGTGCTCCATTGCCCTAGAGCTGAAAGGCACAACGTGCAGGCTTCTTTCCAAAGGGCGAGTTGGGCCCCACAGCATCTTGCTTCCAGCTCTTTGGGAAGCTAAGAAACAACTCGCTCTGCACAGTGCTCTTACAGCCTACCGGGAACATCTCTTCCAAAGGCCTGTGAAACGCAGTTTCTTTGCAGGCCTGATCTGGCTGAAGTAGGACTTCTGCTCTGGGTGTTCTACATTGCCCTAGAGCTGAAAGGCACAACGTGCAGGCTACTTTCCAAAGGGCGAGTTGGGCCCCACAGCATCTTGCTTCCAGCTCTTTGGGAAGCTAAGAAACAACTCGCTCTGCACAGTGCTCTTACAGCCTACCGGGAACATCTCTTCCAAAGGCCTGTGAAACGCAGTTTCTTTGCAGGCCTGATCTGGCTGAAGTAGGACTTCTGCTCTGGGTGTGCTCCATTGCCCTAGAGCTGAAAGGCACAACGTGCAGGCTTCTTTCCAAAGGGCGAGTTGGGCCCCACAGCATCTTGCTTCCAGCTCTTTGGGAAGCTAAGAAACAACTCGCTCTGCACAGTGCTCTTACAGCCTACCGGGAACATCTCTTCCAAAGGCCTGTGAAACGCAGTTTCTTTGCAGGCCTGATCTGGCTGAAGTAGGACTTCTGCTCTGGGTGTGCTACTTTGCCCTAGAGCTGAAAGGCACAACGTGCAGGCTTCTTTCCAAAGGGCGAGTTGGGCCCCACAGCATCTTGCTTCCAGCTCTTTGGGAAGCTAAGAAACAACTCGCTCTGCACAGTGCTCTTACAGCCTACCGGGAACATCTCTTCCAAAGGCCTGTGAAACGCAGTTTCTTTGCAGGCCTGATCTGGCTGAAGTAGGACTTCTGCTCTGGGTGTGCTACTTTGCCCTAGAGCTGAAAGGCACAACGTGCAGGCTTCTTTCCAAAGGGCGAGTTGGGCCCCACAGCATCTTGCTTCCAGCTCTTTGGGAAGCTAAGAAACAACTCGCTCTGCACAGTGCTCTTACAGCCTACCGGGAACATCTCTTCCAAAGGCCTGTGAAACGCAGTTTCTTTGCAGGCCTGATCTGGCTGAAGTAGGACTTCTGCTCTGGGTGTGCTACTTTGCCCTAGAGCTGAAAGGCACAACGTGCAGGCTTCTTTCCAAAGGGCGAGTTGGGCCCCACAGCATCTTGCTTCCAGCTCTTTGGGAAGCTAAGAAACAACTCGCTCTGCACAGTGCTCTTACAGCCTAGTGGGAACATCTCTTCCAAAGGCCTGTGAAACGCAGTTTCTTTGCAGGCCTGATCTGGCTGAAGTAGGACTTCTGCTCTGGGTGTGCTACTTTGCCCTAGAGCTGAAAGGCACAACGTGCAGGCTTCTTTCCAAAGGGCGAGTTGGGCCCCACAGCATCTTGCTTCCAGCTCTTTGGGAAGCTAAGAAACAACTCGCTCTGCACAGTGCTCTTACAGCCTACCGGGAACATCTCTTCCAAAGGCCTGTGAAACGCAGTTTCTTTGCAGGCCTGATCTGGCTGAAGTAGGACTTCTGCTCTGGGTGTGCTACTTTGCCCTAGAGCTGAAAGGCACAACGTGCAGGCTTCTTTCCAAAGGGCGAGTTGGGCCCCACAGCATCTTGCTTCCAGCTCTTTGGGAAGCTAAGAAACAACTCGCTCTGCACAGTGCTCTTACAGCCTACCGGGAACATCTCTTCCAAAGGCCTGTGAAACGCAGTTTCTTTGCAGGCCTGATCTGGCTGAAGTAGGACTTCTGCTCTGGGTGTGCTACTTTGCCCTAGAGCTGAAAGGCACAACGTGCAGGCTTCTTTCCAAAGGGCGAGTTGGGCCCCACAGCATCTTGCTTCCAGCTCTTTGGGAAGCTAAGAAACAACTCGCTCTGCACAGTGCTCTTACAGCCTACCGGGAACATCTCTTCCAAAGGCCTGTGAAACGCAGTTTCTTTGCAGGCCTGATCTGGCTGAAGTAGGACTTCTGCTCTGGGTGTGCTACTTTGCCCTAGAGCTGAAAGGCACAACGTGCAGGCTTCTTTCCAAAGGGCGAGTTGGGCCCCACAGCATCTTGCTTCCAGCTCTTTGGGAAGCTAAGAAACAACTCGCTCTGCACAGTGCTCTTACAGCCTACCGGGAACATCTCTTCCAAAGGCCTGTGAAACGCAGTTTCTTTGCAGGCCTGATCTGGCTGAAGTAGGACTTCTGCTCTGGGTGTGCTACTTTGCCCTAGAGCTGAAAGGCACAACGTGCAGGCTTCTTTCCAAAGGGCGAGTTGGGCCCCACAGCATCTTGCTTCCAGCTCTTTGGGAAGCTAAGAAACAACTCGCTCTGCACAGTGCTCTTACAGCCTACCGGGAACATCTCTTCCAAAGGCCTGTGAAACGCAGTTTCTTTGCAGGCCTGATCTGGCTGAAGTAGGACTTCTGCTCTGGGTGTGCTACTTTGCCCTAGAGCTGAAAGGCACAACGTGCAGGCTTCTTTCCAAAGGGCGAGTTGGGCCCCACAGCATCTTGCTTCCAGCTCTTTGGGAAGCTAAGAAACAACTCGCTCTGCACAGTGCTCTTACAGCCTACCGGGAACATCTCTTCCAAAGGCCTGTGAAACGCAGTTTCTTTGCAGGCCTGATCTGGCTGAAGTAGGACTTCTGCTCTGGGTGTGCTACTTTGCCCTAGAGCTGAAAGGCACAACGTGCAGGCTTCTTTCCAAAGGGCGAGTTGGGCCCCACAGCATCTTGCTTCCAGCTCTTTGGGAAGCTAAGAAACAACTCGCTCTGCACAGTGCTCTTACAGCCTACCGGGAACATCTCTTCCAAAGGCCTGTGAAACGCAGTTTCTTTGCAGGCCTGATCTGGCTGAAGTAGGACTTCTGCTCTGGGTGTGCTACTTTGCCCTAGAGCTGAAAGGCACAACGTGCAGGCTTCTTTCCAAAGGGCGAGTTGGGCCCCACAGCATCTTGCTTCCAGCTCTTTGGGAAGCTAAGAAACAACTCGCTCTGCACAGTGCTCTTACAGCCTACCGGGAACATCTCTTCCAAAGGCCTGTGAAACGCAGTTTCTTTGCAGGCCTGATCTGGCTGAAGTAGGACTTCTGCTCTGGGTGTGCTACTTTGCCCTAGAGCTGAAAGGCACAACGTGCAGGCTTCTTTCCAAAGGGCGAGTTGGGCCCCACAGCATCTTGCTTCCAGCTCTTTGGGAAGCTAAGAAACAACTCGCTCTGCACAGTGCTCTTACAGCCTACCGGGAACATCTCTTCCAAAGGCCTGTGAAACGCAGTTTCTTTGCAGGCCTGATCTGGCTGAAGTAGGACTTCTGCTCTGGGTGTGCTACTTTGCCCTAGAGCTGAAAGGCACAACGTGCAGGCTTCTTTCCAAAGGGCGAGTTGGGCCCCACAGCATCTTGCTTCCAGCTCTTTGGGAAGCTAAGAAACAACTCGCTCTGCACAGTGCTCTTACAGCCTACCGGGAACATCTCTTCCAAAGGCCTGTGAAACGCAGTTTCTTTGCAGGCCTGATCTGGCTGAAGTAGGACTTCTGCTCTGGGTGTGCTACTTTGCCCTAGAGCTGAAAGGCACAACGTGCAGGCTTCTTTCCAAAGGGCGAGTTGGGCCCCACAGCATCTTGCTTCCAGCTCTTTGGGAAGCTAAGAAACAACTCGCTCTGCACAGTGCTCTTACAGCCTACCGGGAACATCTCTTCCAAAGGCCTGTGAAACGCAGTTTCTTTGCAGGCCTGATCTGGCTGAAGTAGGACTTCTGCTCTGGGTGTGCTACATTGCCCTAGAGCTGAAAGGCACAACGTGCAGGCTTCTTTCCAAAGGGCGAGTTGGGCCCCACAGCATCTTGCTTCCAGCTCTTTGGGAAGCTAAGAAACAACTCGCTCTGCACAGTGCTCTTACAGCCTACCGGGAACATCTCTTCCAAAGGCCTGTGAAACGCAGTTTCTTTGCAGGCCTGATCTGGCTGAAGTAGGACTTCTGCTCTGGGTGTGCTACTTTGCCCTAGAGCTGAAAGGCACAACGTGCAGGCTTCTTTCCAAAGGGCGAGTTGGGCCCCACAGCATCTTGCTTCCAGCTCTTTGGGAAGCTAAGAAACAACTCGCTCTGCACAGTGCTCTTACAGCCTACCGGGAACATCTCTTCCAAAGGCCTGTGAAACGCAGTTTCTTTGCAGGCCTGATCTGGCTGAAGTAGGACTTCTGCTCTGGGTGTGCTACTTTGCCCTAGAGCTGAAAGGCACAACGTGCAGGCTTCTTTCCAAAGGGCGAGTTGGGCCCCACAGCATCTTGCTTCCAGCTCTTTGGGAAGCTAAGAAACAACTCGCTCTGCACAGTGCTCTTACAGCCTACCGGGAACATCTCTTCCAAAGGCCTGTGAAACGCAGTTTCTTTGCAGGCCTGATCTGGCTGAAGTAGGACTTCTGCTCTGGGTGTGCTACTTTGCCCTAGAGCTGAAAGGCACAACGTGCAGGCTTCTTTCCAAAGGGCGAGTTGGGCCCCACAGCATCTTGCTTCCAGCTCTTTGGGAAGCTAAGAAACAACTCGCTCTGCACAGTGCTCTTACAGCCTACCGGGAACATCTCTTCCAAAGGCCTGTGAAACGCAGTTTCTTTGCAGGCCTGATCTGGCTGAAGTAGGACTTCTGCTCTGGGTGTGCTACATTGCCCTAGAGCTGAAAGGCACAACGTGCAGGCTTCTTTCCAAAGGGCGAGTTGGGCCCCACAGCATCTTGCTTCCAGCTCTTTGGGAAGCTAAGAAACAACTCGCTCTGCACAGTGCTCTTACAGCCTACCGGGAACATCTCTTCCAAAGGCCTGTGAAACGCATTGTCTTTGCAGGCCTGATCTGGCTGAAGTAGGACTTCTGCTCTGGGTGTTTTACATTGCCCTAGAGCTGAAAGGCACAACGTGCAGGCTACTTTCCAAAGGGCGAGTTGGGCCCCACAGCATCTTGCTTCCAGCTCTTTGGGAAGCTAAGAAACAACTCGCTCTGCACAGTGCTCTTACAGCCTACCGGGAACATCTCTTCCAAAGGCCTGTGAAACGCAGTTTCTTTGCAGGCCTGATCTGGCTGAAGTAGGACTTCTGCTCTGGGTGTGCTCCATTGCCCTAGAGCTGAAAGGCACAACGTGCAGGCTTCTTTCCAAAGGGCGAGTTGGGCCCCACAGCATCTTGCTTCCAGCTCTTTGGGAAGCTAAGAAACAACTCGCTCTGCACAGTGCTCTTACAGCCTACCGGGAACATCTCTTCCAAAGGCCTGTGTAACGCAGTGTCTTTGCAGGCCTGATCTGGATGAAGTAGGACTTCTGCTCTGGGTGTGCTCCATTGCCCTAGAAGTGAAAGGCACAACGTGCAGGCTTCTTTCCAAAGGGCGAGTTGGGCCCCACAGCATCTTGCTTCCAGCTCTTTGGGAAGCTAAGAAACAACTCGCTCTGCACAGTGCTCTTACAGCCTACCGGGAACATCTCTTCCAAAGGCCTGTGAAACGCAGTTTCTTTGCAGGCCTGATCTGGCTGAAGTAGGACTTCTGCTCTGGGTGTCCTACATTGCCCTAGAGCTGAAAGGCACAACGTGCAGGCTTCTTTCCAAAGGGCGAGTTGGGCCCCACAGCATCTTGCTTCCAGCTCTTTGGGAAGCTAAGAAACAACTCGCTCTGCACAGTGCTCTTACAGCCTACCGGGAACATCTCTTCCAAAGGCCTGTGAAACGCAGTTTCTTTGCAGGCCTGATCTGGCTGAAGTAGGACTTCTGCTCTGGGTGTGCTACTTTGCCCTAGAGCTGAAAGGCACAACGTGCAGGCTTCTTTCCAAAGGGCGAGTTGGGCCCCACAGCATCTTGCTTCCAGCTCTTTGGGAAGCTAAGAAACAACTCGCTCTGCACAGTGCTCTTACAGCCTAGCGGGAACATCTCTTCCAAAGGCCTGTGAAACGCAGTTTCTTTGCAGGCCTGATCTGGCTGAAGTAGGACTTCTGCTCTGGGTGTGCTACTTTGCCCTAGAGCTGAAAGGCACAACGTGCAGGCTTCTTTCCAAAGGGCGAGTTGGGCCCCACAGCATCTTGCTTCCAGCTCTTTGGGAAGCTAAGAAACAACTCGCTCTGCACAGTGCTCTTACAGCCTACCGGGAACATCTCTTCCAAAGGCCTGTGAAACGCAGTTTCTTTGCAGGCCTGATCTGGCTGAAGTAGGACTTCTGCTCTGGGTGTGCTACTTTGCCCTAGAGCTGAAAGGCACAACGTGCAGGCTTCTTTCCAAAGGGCGAGTTGGGCCCCACAGCATCTTGCTTCCAGCTCTTTGGGAAGCTAAGAAACAACTCGCTCTGCACAGTGCTCTTACAGCCTACCGGGAACATCTCTTCCAAAGGCCTGTGAAACGCAGTTTCTTTGCAGGCCTGATCTGGCTGAAGTAGGACTTCTGCTCTGGGTGTGCTACTTTGCCCTAGAGCTGAAAGGCACAACGTGCAGGCTTCTTTCCAAAGGGCGAGTTGGGCCCCACAGCATCTTGCTTCCAGCTCTTTGGGAAGCTAAGAAACAACTCGCTCTGCACAGTGCTCTTACAGCCTACCGGGAACATCTCTTCCAAAGGCCTGTGAAACGCAGTTTCTTTGCAGGCCTGATCTGGCTGAAGTAGGACTTCTGCTCTGGGTGTGCTACTTTGCCCTAGAGCTGAAAGGCACAACGTGCAGGCTTCTTTCCAAAGGGCGAGTTGGGCCCCACAGCATCTTGCTTCCAGCTCTTTGGGAAGCTAAGAAACAACTCGCTCTGCACAGTGCTCTTACAGCCTACCGGGAACATCTCTTCCAAAGGCCTGTGAAACGCAGTTTCTTTGCAGGCCTGATCTGGCTGAAGTAGGACTTCTGCTCTGGGTGTGCTACTTTGCCCTAGAGCTGAAAGGCACAACGTGCAGGCTTCTTTCCAAAGGGCGAGTTGGGCCCCACAGCATCTTGCTTCCAGCTCTTTGGGAAGCTAAGAAACAACTCGCTCTGCACAGTGCTCTTACAGCCTACCGGGAACATCTCTTCCAAAGGCCTGTGAAACGCAGTTTCTTTGCAGGCCTGATCTGGCTGAAGTAGGACTTCTGCTCTGGGTGTGCTACTTTGCCCTAGAGCTGAAAGGCACAACGTGCAGGCTTCTTTCCAAAGGGCGAGTTGGGCCCCACAGCATCTTGCTTCCAGCTCTTTGGGAAGCTAAGAAACAACTCGCTCTGCACAGTGCTCTTACAGCCTACCGGGAACATCTCTTCCAAAGGCCTGTGAAACGCAGTTTCTTTGCAGGCCTGATCTGGCTGAAGTAGGACTTCTGCTCTGGGTGTGCTACTTTGCCCTAGAGCTGAAAGGCACAACGTGCAGGCTTCTTTCCAAAGGGCGAGTTGGGCCCCACAGCATCTTGCTTCCAGCTCTTTGGGAAGCTAAGAAACAACTCGCTCTGCACAGTGCTCTTACAGCCTACCGGGAACATCTCTTCCAAAGGCCTGTGAAACGCAGTTTCTTTGCAGGCCTGATCTGGCTGAAGTAGGACTTCTGCTCTGGGTGTGCTACTTTGCCCTAGAGCTGAAAGGCACAACGTGCAGGCTTCTTTCCAAAGGGCGAGTTGGGCCCCACAGCATCTTGCTTCCAGCTCTTTGGGAAGCTAAGAAACAACTCGCTCTGCACAGTGCTCTTACAGCCTACCGGGAACATCTCTTCCAAAGGCCTGTGAAACGCAGTTTCTTTGCAGGCCTGATCTGGCTGAAGTAGGACTTCTGCTCTGGGTGTGCTACTTTGCCCTAGAGCTGAAAGGCACAACGTGCAGGCTTCTTTCCAAAGGGCGAGTTGGGCCCCACAGCATCTTGCTTCCAGCTCTTTGGGAAGCTAAGAAACAACTCGCTCTGCACAGTGCTCTTACAGCCTACCGGGAACATCTCTTCCAAAGGCCTGTGAAACGCAGTTTCTTTGCAGGCCTGATCTGGCTGAAGTAGGACTTCTGCTCTGGGTGTGCTCCATTGCCCTAGAGCTGAAAGGCACAACGTGCAGGCTTCTTTCCAAAGGGCGAGTTGGGCCCCACAGCATCTTGCTTCCAGCTCTTTGGGAAGCTAAGAAACAACTCGCTCTGCACAGTGCTCTTACAGCCTACCGGGAACATCTCTTCCAAAGGCCTGTGAAACGCAGTGTCTTTGCAGGCCTGATCTGGCTGAAGTAGGACTTCTGCTCTGGGTGTTCTACATTGCCCTAGAGCTGAAAGGCACAACGTGCAGGCTTCTTTCCAAAGGGCGAGTTGGGCCCCACAGCATCTTGCTTCCAGCTCTTTGGGAAGCTAAGAAACAACTCGCTCTGCACAGTGCTCTTACAGCCTACCGGGAACATCTCTTCCAAAGGCCTGTGAAACGCAGTTTCTTTGCAGGCCTGATCTGGCTGAAGTAGGACTTCTGCTCTGGGTGTGCTACTTTGCCCTAGAGCTGAAAGGCACAACGTGCAGGCTTCTTTCCAAAGGGCGAGTTGGGCCCCACAGCATCTTGCTTCCAGCTCTTTGGGAAGCTAAGAAACAACTCGCTCTGCACAGTGCTCTTACAGCCTACCGGGAACATCTCTTCCAAAGGCCTGTGAAACGCAGTTTCTTTGCAGGCCTGATCTGGCTGAAGTAGGACTTCTGCTCTGGGTGTGCTACTTTGCCCTAGAGCTGAAAGGCACAACGTGCAGGCTTCTTTCCAAAGGGCGAGTTGGGCCCCACAGCATCTTGCTTCCAGCTCTTTGGGAAGCTAAGAAACAACTCGCTCTGCACAGTGCTCTTACAGCCTACTGGGAACATCTCTTCCAAAGGCCTGTGAAACGCAGTTTCTTTGCAGGCCTGATCTGGCTGAAGTAGGACTTCTGCTCTGGGTGTGCTACTTTGCCCTAGAGCTGAAAGGCACAACGTGCAGGCTTCTTTCCAAAGGGCGAGTTGGGCCCCACAGCATCTTGCTTCCAGCTCTTTGGGAAGCTAAGAAACAACTCGCTCTGCACAGTGCTCTTACAGCCTACCGGGAACATCTCTTCCAAAGGCCTGTGAAACGCAGTTTCTTTGCAGGCCTGATCTGGCTGAAGTAGGACTTCTGCTCTGGGTGTGCTACTTTGCCCTAGAGCTGAAAGGCACAACGTGCAGGCTTCTTTCCAAAGGGCGAGTTGGGCCCCACAGCATCTTGCTTCCAGCTCTTTGGGAAGCTAAGAAACAACTCGCTCTGCACAGTGCTCTTACAGCCTACCGGGAACATCTCTTCCAAAGGCCTGTGAAACGCAGTTTCTTTGCAGGCCTGATCTGGCTGAAGTAGGACTTCTGCTCTGGGTGTGCTACTTTGCCCTAGAGCTGAAAGGCACAACGTGCAGGCTTCTTTCCAAAGGGCGAGTTGGGCCCCACAGCATCTTGCTTCCAGCTCTTTGGGAAGCTAAGAAACAACTCGCTCTGCACAGTGCTCTTACAGCCTACCGGGAACATCTCTTCCAAAGGCCTGTGAAACGCAGTTTCTTTGCAGGCCTGATCTGGCTGAAGTAGGACTTCTGCTCTGGGTGTGCTACTTTGCCCTAGAGCTGAAAGGCACAACGTGCAGGCTTCTTTCCAAAGGGCGAGTTGGGCCCCACAGCATCTTGCTTCCAGCTCTTTGGGAAGCTAAGAAACAACTCGCTCTGCACAGTGCTCTTACAGCCTACCGGGAACATCTCTTCCAAAGGCCTGTGAAACGCAGTGTCTTTGCAGGCCTGATCTGGCTGAAGTAGGACTTCTGCTCTGGGTGTGCTACATTGCCCTAGAGCTGAAAGGCACAACGTGCAGGCTTCTTTCCAAAGGGCGAGTTGGGCCCCACAGCATCTTGCTTCCAGCTCTTTGGGAAGCTAAGAAACAACTCGCTCTGCACAGTGCTCTTACAGCCTACCGGGAACATCTCTTCCAAAGGCCTGTGAAACGCAGTTTCTTTGCAGGCCTGATCTGGCTGAAGTAGGACTTCTGCTCTGGGTGTGCTCCATTGCCCTAGAGCTGAAAGGCACAACGTGCAGGCTTCTTTCCAAAGGGCGAGTTGGGCCCCACAGCATCTTGCTTCCAGCTCTTTGGGAAGCTAAGAAACAACTCGCTCTGCACAGTGCTCTTACAGCCTACCGGGAACATCTCTTCCAAAGGCCTGTGAAACGCAGTTTCTTTGCAGGCCTGATCTGGCTGAAGTAGGACTTCTGCTCTGGGTGTGCTACTTTGCCCTAGAGCTGAAAGGCACAACGTGCAGGCTTCTTTCCAAAGGGCGAGTTGGGCCCCACAGCATCTTGCTTCCAGCTCTTTGGGAAGCTAAGAAACAACTCGCTCTGCACAGTGCTCTTACAGCCTACTGGGAACATCTCTTCCAAAGGCCTGTGAAACGCAGTTTCTTTGCAGGCCTGATCTGGCTGAAGTAGGACTTCTGCTCTGGGTGTGCTACTTTGCCCTAGAGCTGAAAGGCACAACGTGCAGGCTTCTTTCCAAAGGGCGAGTTGGGCCCCACAGCATCTTGCTTCCAGCTCTTTGGGAAGCTAAGAAACAACTCGCTCTGCACAGTGCTCTTACAGCCTACCGGGAACATCTCTTCCAAAGGCCTGTGAAACGCAGTTTCTTTGCAGGCCTGATCTGGCTGAAGTAGGACTTCTGCTCTGGGTGTGCTACTTTGCCCTAGAGCTGAAAGGCACAACGTGCAGGCTTCTTTCCAAAGGGCGAGTTGGGCCCCACAGCATCTTGCTTCCAGCTCTTTGGGAAGCTAAGAAACAACTCGCTCTGCACAGTGCTCTTACAGCCTACTGGGAACATCTCTTCCAAAGGCCTGTGAAACGCAGTTTCTTTGCAGGCCTGATCTGGCTGAAGTAGGACTTCTGCTCTGGGTGTGCTACTTTGCCCTAGAGCTGAAAGGCACAACGTGCAGGCTTCTTTCCAAAGGGCGAGTTGGGCCCCACAGCATCTTGCTTCCAGCTCTTTGGGAAGCTAAGAAACAACTCGCTCTGCACAGTGCTCTTACAGCCTACCGGGAACATCTCTTCCAAAGGCCTGTGAAACGCAGTTTCTTTGCAGGCCTGATCTGGCTGAAGTAGGACTTCTGCTCTGGGTGTGCTACTTTGCCCTAGAGCTGAAAGGCACAACGTGCAGGCTTCTTTCCAAAGGGCGAGTTGGGCCCCACAGCATCTTGCTTCCAGCTCTTTGGGAAGCTAAGAAACAACTCGCTCTGCACAGTGCTCTTACAGCCTACCGGGAACATCTCTTCCAAAGGCCTGTGAAACGCAGTTTCTTTGCAGGCCTGATCTGGCTGAAGTAGGACTTCTGCTCTGGGTGTGCTACTTTGCCCTAGAGCTGAAAGGCACAACGTGCAGGCTTCTTTCCAAAGGGCGAGTTGGGCCCCACAGCATCTTGCTTCCAGCTCTTTGGGAAGCTAAGAAACAACTCGCTCTGCACAGTGCTCTTACAGCCTACCGGGAACATCTCTTCCAAAGGCCTGTGAAACGCAGTTTCTTTGCAGGCCTGATCTGGCTGAAGTAGGACTTCTGCTCTGGGTGTGCTACTTTGCCCTAGAGCTGAAAGGCACAACGTGCAGGCTTCTTTCCAAAGGGCGAGTTGGGCCCCACAGCATCTTGCTTCCAGCTCTTTGGGAAGCTAAGAAACAACTCGCTCTGCACAGTGCTCTTACAGCCTACCGGGAACATCTCTTCCAAAGGCCTGTGAAACGCAGTTTCTTTGCAGGCCTGATCTGGCTGAAGTAGGACTTCTGCTCTGGGTGTGCTCCATTGCCCTAGAGCTGAAAGGCACAACGTGCAGGCTTCTTTCCAAAGGGCGAGTTGGGCCCCACAGCATCTTGCTTCCAGCTCTTTGGGAAGCTAAGAAACAACTCGCTCTGCACAGTGCTCTTACAGCCTACCGGGAACATCTCTTCCAAAGGCCTGTGAAACGCAGTGTCTTTGCAGGCCTGATCTGGCTGAAGTAGGACTTCTGCTCTGGGTGTTCTACATTGCCCTAGAGCTGAAAGGCACAACGTGCAGGCTACTTTCCAAAGGGCGAGTTGGGCCCCACAGCATCTTGCTTCCAGCTCTTTGGGAAGCTAAGAAACAACTCGCTCTGCACAGTGCTCTTACAGCCTACCGGGAACATCTCTTCCAAAGGCCTGTGAAACGCAGTTTCTTTGCAGGCCTGATCTGGCTGAAGTAGGACTTCTGCTCTGGGTGTGCTCCATTGCCCTAGAGCTGAAAGGCACAACGTGCAGGCTTCTTTCCAAAGGGCGAGTTGGGCCCCACAGCATCTTGCTTCCAGCTCTTTGGGAAGCTAAGAAACAACTCGCTCTGCACAGTGCTCTTACAGCCTACCGGGAACATCTCTTCCAAAGGCCTGTGAAACGCAGTTTCTTTGCAGGCCTGATCTGGCTGAAGTAGGACTTCTGCTCTGGGTGTGCTACTTTGCCCTAGAGCTGAAAGGCACAACGTGCAGGCTTCTTTCCAAAGGGCGAGTTGGGCCCCACAGCATCTTGCTTCCAGCTCTTTGGGAAGCTAAGAAACAACTCGCTCTGCACAGTGCTCTTACAGCCTACCGGGAACATCTCTTCCAAAGGCCTGTGAAACGCAGTTTCTTTGCAGGCCTGATCTGGCTGAAGTAGGACTTCTGCTCTGGGTGTGCTACTTTGCCCTAGAGCTGAAAGGCACAACGTGCAGGCTTCTTTCCAAAGGGCGAGTTGGGCCCCACAGCATCTTGCTTCCAGCTCTTTGGGAAGCTAAGAAACAACTCGCTCTGCACAGTGCTCTTACAGCCTACCGGGAACATCTCTTCCAAAGGCCTGTGAAACGCAGTTTCTTTGCAGGCCTGATCTGGCTGAAGTAGGACTTCTGCTCTGGGTGTGCTACTTTGCCCTAGAGCTGAAAGGCACAACGTGCAGGCTTCTTTCCAAAGGGCGAGTTGGGCCCCACAGCATCTTGCTTCCAGCTCTTTGGGAAGCTAAGAAACAACTCGCTCTGCACAGTGCTCTTACAGCCTACCGGGAACATCTCTTCCAAAGGCCTGTGAAACGCAGTTTCTTTGCAGGCCTGATCTGGCTGAAGTAGGACTTCTGCTCTGGGTGTGCTACTTTGCCCTAGAGCTGAAAGGCACAACGTGCAGGCTTCTTTCCAAAGGGCGAGTTGGGCCCCACAGCATCTTGCTTCCAGCTCTTTGGGAAGCTAAGAAACAACTCGCTCTGCACAGTGCTCTTACAGCCTACCGGGAACATCTCTTCCAAAGGCCTGTGAAACGCAGTTTCTTTGCAGGCCTGATCTGGCTGAAGTAGGACTTCTGCTCTGGGTGTGCTACTTTGCCCTAGAGCTGAAAGGCACAACGTGCAGGCTTCTTTCCAAAGGGCGAGTTGGGCCCCACAGCATCTTGCTTCCAGCTCTTTGGGAAGCTAAGAAACAACTCGCTCTGCACAGTGCTCTTACAGCCTACCGGGAACATCTCTTCCAAAGGCCTGTGAAACGCAGTTTCTTTGCAGGCCTGATCTGGCTGAAGTAGGACTTCTGCTCTGGGTGTGCTACTTTGCCCTAGAGCTGAAAGGCACAACGTGCAGGCTTCTTTCCAAAGGGCGAGTTGGGCCCCACAGCATCTTGCTTCCAGCTCTTTGGGAAGCTAAGAAACAACTCGCTCTGCACAGTGCTCTTACAGCCTACCGGGAACATCTCTTCCAAAGGCCTGTGAAACGCAGTTTCTTTGCAGGCCTGATCTGGCTGAAGTAGGACTTCTGCTCTGGGTGTGCTCCTTTGCCCTAGAGCTGAAAGGCACAACGTGCAGGCTTCTTTCCAAAGGGCGAGTTGGGCCCCACAGCATCTTGCTTCCAGCTCTTTGGGAAGCTAAGAAACAACTCGCTCTGCACAGTGCTCTTACAGCCTACCGGGAACATCTCTTCCAAAGGCCTGTGAAACGCAGTTTCTTTGCAGGCCTGATCTGGCTGAAGTAGGACTTCTGCTCTGGGTGTGCTACTTTGCCCTAGAGCTGAAAGGCACAACGTGCAGGCTTCTTTCCAAAGGGCGAGTTGGGCCCCACAGCATCTTGCTTCCAGCTCTTTGGGAAGCTAAGAAACAACTCGCTCTGCACAGTGCTCTTACAGCCTACCGGGAACATCTCTTCCAAAGGCCTGTGAAACGCAGTTTCTTTGCAGGCCTGATCTGGCTGAAGTAGGACTTCTGCTCTGGGTGTGCTACTTTGCCCTAGAGCTGAAAGGCACAACGTGCAGGCTTCTTTCCAAAGGGCGAGTTGGGCCCCACAGCATCTTGCTTCCAGCTCTTTGGGAAGCTAAGAAACAACTCGCTCTGCACAGTGCTCTTACAGCCTACCGGGAACATCTCTTCCAAAGGCCTGTGAAACGCAGTTTCTTTGCAGGCCTGATCTGGCTGAAGTAGGACTTCTGCTCTGGGTGTGCTACATTGCCCTAGAGCTGAAAGGCACAACGTGCAGGCTTCTTTCCAAAGGGCGAGTTGGGCCCCACAGCATCTTGCTTCCAGCTCTTTGGGAAGCTAAGAAACAACTCGCTCTGCACAGTGCTCTTACAGCCTACCGGGAACATCTCTTCCAAAGGCCTGTGAAACGCAGTTTCTTTGCAGGCCTGATCTGGCTGAAGTAGGACTTCTGCTCTGGGTGTGCTACTTTGCCCTAGAGCTGAAAGGCACAACGTGCAGGCTTCTTTCCAAAGGGCGAGTTGGGCCCCACAGCATCTTGCTTCCAGCTCTTTGGGAAGCTAAGAAACAACTCGCTCTGCACAGTGCTCTTACAGCCTACCGGGAACATCTCTTCCAAAGGCCTGTGAAACGCAGTTTCTTTGCAGGCCTGATCTGGCTGAAGTAGGACTTCTGCTCTGGGTGTGCTACTTTGCCCTAGAGCTGAAAGGCACAACGTGCAGGCTTCTTTCCAAAGGGCGAGTTGGGCCCCACAGCATCTTGCTTCCAGCTCTTTGGGAAGCTAAGAAACAACTCGCTCTGCACAGTGCTCTTACAGCCTACCGGGAACATCTCTTCCAAAGGCCTGTGAAACGCAGTTTCTTTGCAGGCCTGATCTGGCTGAAGTAGGACTTCTGCTCTGGGTGTGCTACATTGCCCTAGAGCTGAAAGGCACAACGTGCAGGCTTCTTTCCAAAGGGCGAGTTGGGCCCCACAGCATCTTGCTTCCAGCTCTTTGGGAAGCTAAGAAACAACTCGCTCTGCACAGTGCTCTTACAGCCTACCGGGAACATCTCTTCCAAAGGCCTGTGAAACGCAGTTTCTTTGCAGGCCTGATCTGGCTGAAGTAGGACTTCTGCTCTGGGTGTGCTCCATTGCCCTAGAGCTGAAAGGCACAACGTGCAGGCTTCTTTCCAAAGGGCGAGTTGGGCCCCACAGCATCTTGCTTCCAGCTCTTTGGGAAGCTAAGAAACAACTCGCTCTGCACAGTGCTCTTACAGCCTACCGGGAACATCTCTTCCAAAGGCCTGTGAAACGCAGTTTCTTTGCAGGCCTGATCTGGCTGAAGTAGGACTTCTGCTCTGGGTGTGCTACATTGCCCTAGAGCTGAAAGGCACAACGTGCAGGCTTCTTTCCAAAGGGCGAGTTGGGCCCCACAGCATCTTGCTTCCAGCTCTTTGGGAAGCTAAGAAACAACTCGCTCTGCACAGTGCTCTTACAGCCTACCGGGAACATCTCTTCCAAAGGCCTGTGAAACGCAGTTTCTTTGCAGGCCTGATCTGGCTGAAGTAGGACTTCTGCTCTGGGTGTGCTACATTGCCCTAGAGCTGAAAGGCACAACGTGCAGGCTTCTTTCCAAAGGGCGAGTTGGGCCCCACAGCATCTTGCTTCCAGCTCTTTGGGAAGCTAAGAAACAACTCGCTCTGCACAGTGCTCTTACAGCCTACCGGGAACATCTCTTCCAAAGGCCTGTGAAACGCAGTTTCTTTGCAGGCCTGATCTGGCTGAAGTAGGACTTCTGCTCTGGGTGTGCTCCATTGCCCTAGAGCTGAAAGGCACAACGTGCAGGCTTCTTTCCAAAGGGCGAGTTGGGCCCCACAGCATCTTGCTTCCAGCTCTTTGGGAAGCTAAGAAACAACTCGCTCTGCACAGTGCTCTTACAGCCTACCGGGAACATCTCTTCCAAAGGCCTGTGAAACGCAGTTTCTTTGCAGGCCTGATCTGGCTGAAGTAGGACTTCTGCTCTGGGTGTGCTACATTGCCCTAGAGCTGAAAGGCACAACGTGCAGGCTTCTTTCCAAAGGGCGAGTTGGGCCCCACAGCATCTTGCTTCCAGCTCTTTGGGAAGCTAAGAAACAACTCGCTCTGCACAGTGCTCTTACAGCCTACCGGGAACATCTCTTCCAAAGGCCTGTGAAACGCAGTTTCTTTGCAGGCCTGATCTGGCTGAAGTAGGACTTCTGCTCTGGGTGTGCTCCATTGCCCTAGAGCTGAAAGGCACAACGTGCAGGCTTCTTTCCAAAGGGCGAGTTGGGCCCCACAGCATCTTGCTTCCAGCTCTTTGGGAAGCTAAGAAACAACTCGCTCTGCACAGTGCTCTTACAGCCTACCGGGAACATCTCTTCCAAAGGCCTGTGAAACGCAGTTTCTTTGCAGGCCTGATCTGGCTGAAGTAGGACTTCTGCTCTGGGTGTGCTACTTTGCCCTAGAGCTGAAAGGCACAACGTGCAGGCTTCTTTCCAAAGGGCGAGTTGGGCCCCACAGCATCTTGCTTCCAGCTCTTTGGGAAGCTAAGAAACAACTCGCTCTGCACAGTGCTCTTACAGCCTACCGGGAACATCTCTTCCAAAGGCCTGTGAAACGCAGTTTCTTTGCAGGCCTGATCTGGCTGAAGTAGGACTTCTGCTCTGGGTGTGCTCCATTGCCCTAGAGCTGAAAGGCACAACGTGCAGGCTTCTTTCCAAAGGGCGAGTTGGGCCCCACAGCATCTTGCTTCCAGCTCTTTGGGAAGCTAAGAAACAACTCGCTCTGCACAGTGCTCTTACAGCCTACCGGGAACATCTCTTCCAAAGGCCTGTGAAACGCAGTTTCTTTGCAGGCCTGATCTGGCTGAAGTAGGACTTCTGCTCTGGGTGTGCTACATTGCCCTAGAGCTGAAAGGCACAACGTGCAGGCTTCTTTCCAAAGGGCGAGTTGGGCCCCACAGCATCTTGCTTCCAGCTCTTTGGGAAGCTAAGAAACAACTCGCTCTGCACAGTGCTCTTACAGCCTACCGGGAACATCTCTTCCAAAGGCCTGTGAAACGCAGTTTCTTTGCAGGCCTGATCTGGCTGAAGTAGGACTTCTGCTCTGGGTGTGCTACATTGCCCTAGAGCTGAAAGGCACAACGTGCAGGCTTCTTTCCAAAGGGCGAGTTGGGCCCCACAGCATCTTGCTTCCAGCTCTTTGGGAAGCTAAGAAACAACTCGCTCTGCACAGTGCTCTTACAGCCTACCGGGAACATCTCTTCCAAAGGCCTGTGAAACGCAGTTTCTTTGCAGGCCTGATCTGGCTGAAGTAGGACTTCTGCTCTGGGTGGGCTCCATTGCCCTAGAGCTGAAAGGCACAACGTGCAGGCTTCTTTCCAAAGGGCGAGTTGGGCCCCACAGCATCTTGCTTCCAGCTCTTTGGGAAGCTAAGAAACAACTCGCTCTGCACAGTGCTCTTACAGCCTACCGGGAACATCTCTTCCAAAGGCCTGTGTAACGCAGTGTCTTTGCAGGCCTGATCTGGATGAAGTAGGACTTCTGCTCTGGGTGTGCTCCATTGCCCTAGAGCTGAAAGGCACAACGTGCAGGCTTCTTTCCAAAGGGCGAGTTGGGCCCCACAGCATCTTGCTTCCAGCTCTTTGGGAAGCTAAGAAACAACTCGCTCTGCACAGTGCTCTTACAGCCTACCGGGAACATCTCTTCCAAAGGCCTGTGAAACGCATTGTCTTTGCAGGCCTGATCTGGCTGAAGTAGGACTTCTGCTCTGGGTGTTTTACATTGCCCTAGAGCTGAAAGGCACAACGTGCAGGCTTCTTTCCAAAGGGCGAGTTGGGCCCCACAGCATCTTGCTTCCAGCTCTTTGGGAAGCTAAGAAACAACTCGCTCTGCACAGTGCTCTTACAGCCTACCGGGAACATCTCTTCCAAAGGCCTGTGAAACGCAGTTTCTTTGCAGGCCTGATCTGGCTGAAGTAGGACTTCTGCTCTGGGTGTGCTCCATTGCCCTAGAGCTGAAAGGCACAACGTGCAGGCTTCTTTCCAAAGGGCGAGTTGGGCCCCACAGCATCTTGCTTCCAGCTCTTTGGGAAGCTAAGAAACAACTCGCTCTGCACAGTGCTCTTACAGCCTAGTGGGAACATCTCTTCCAAAGGCCTGTGAAACGCAGTTTCTTTGCAGGCCTGATCTGGCTGAAGTAGGACTTCTGCTCTGGGTGTGCTCCATTGCCCTAGAGCTGAAAGGCACAACGTGCAGGCTTCTTTCCAAAGGGCGAGTTGGGCCCCACAGCATCTTGCTTCCAGCTCTTTGGGAAGCTAAGAAACAACTCGCTCTGCACAGTGCTCTTACAGCCTACCGGGAACATCTCTTCCAAAGGCCTGTGAAACGCAGTTTCTTTGCAGGCCTGATCTGGCTGAAGTAGGACTTCTGCTCTGGGTGTGCTACATTGCCCTAGAGCTGAAAGGCACAACGTGCAGGCTTCTTTCCAAAGGGCGAGTTGGGCCCCACAGCATCTTGCTTCCAGCTCTTTGGGAAGCTAAGAAACAACTCGCTCTGCACAGTGCTCTTACAGCCTACCGGGAACATCTCTTCCAAAGGCCTGTGAAACGCAGTTTCTTTGCAGGCCTGATCTGGCTGAAGTAGGACTTCTGCTCTGGGTGTGCTCCATTGCCCTAGAGCTGAAAGGCACAACGTACAGGCTTCTTTCCAAAGGGCGAGTTGGGCCCCACAGCATCTTGCTTCCAGCTCTTTGGGAAGCTAAGAAACAACTCGCTCTGCACAGTGCTCTTACAGCCTACCGGGAACATCTCTTCCAAAGGCCTGTGAAACGCAGTTTCTTTGCAGGCCTGATCTGGCTGAAGTAGGACTTCTGCTCTGGGTGTGCTCCATTGCCCTAGAGCTGAAAGGCACAACGTGCAGGCTTCTTTCCAAAGGGCGAGTTGGGCCCCACAGCATCTTGCTTCCAGCTCTTTGGGAAGCTAAGAAACAACTCGCTCTGCACAGTGCTCTTACAGCCTACCGGGAACATCTCTTCCAAAGGCCTGTGAAACGCAGTTTCTTTGCAGGCCTGATCTGGCTGAAGTAGGACTTCTGCTCTGGGTGTGCTCCATTGCCCTAGAGCTGAAAGGCACAACGTGCAGGCTTCTTTCCAAAGGGCGAGTTGGGCCCCACAGCATCTTGCTTCCAGCTCTTTGGGAAGCTAAGAAACAACTCGCTCTGCACAGTGCTCTTACAGCCTACCGGGAACATCTCTTCCAAAGGCCTGTGAAACGCAGTTTCTTTGCAGGCCTGATCTGGCTGAAGTAGGACTTCTGCTCTGGGTGTGCTACATTGCCCTAGAGCTGAAAGGCACAACGTGCAGGCTTCTTTCCAAAGGGCGAGTTGGGCCCCACAGCATCTTGCTTCCAGCTCTTTGGGAAGCTAAGAAACAACTCGCTCTGCACAGTGCTCTTACAGCCTACCGGGAACATCTCTTCCAAAGGCCTGTGAAACGCAGTTTCTTTGCAGGCCTGATCTGGCTGAAGTAGGACTTCTGCTCTGGGTGTGCTACATTGCCCTAGAGCTGAAAGGCACAACGTGCAGGCTTCTTTCCAAAGGGCGAGTTGGGCCCCACAGCATCTTGCTTCCAGCTCTTTGGGAAGCTAAGAAACAACTCGCTCTGCACAGTGCTCTTACAGCCTACCGGGAACATCTCTTCCAAAGGCCTGTGAAACGCAGTTTCTTTGCAGGCCTGATCTGGCTGAAGTAGGACTTCTGCTCTGGGTGTGCTCCATTGCCCTAGAGCTGAAAGGCACAACGTGCAGGCTTCTTTCCAAAGGGCGAGTTGGGCCCCACAGCATCTTGCTTCCAGCTCTTTGGGAAGCTAAGAAACAACTCGCTCTGCACAGTGCTCTTACAGCCTACCGGGAACATCTCTTCCAAAGGCCTGTGAAACGCAGTTTCTTTGCAGGCCTGATCTGGCTGAAGTAGGACTTCTGCTCTGGGTGTGCTCCATTGCCCTAGAGCTGAAAGGCACAACGTGCAGGCTTCTTTCCAAAGGGCGAGTTGGGCCCCACAGCATCTTGCTTCCAGCTCTTTGGGAAGCTAAGAAACAACTCGCTCTGCACAGTGCTCTTACAGCCTACCGGGAACATCTCTTCCAAAGGCCTGTGAAACGCAGTTTCTTTGCAGGCCTGTTCTGGCTGAAGTAGGACTTCTGATCTGGGTGTGCTCCATTGCCCTAGAGCTGAAAGGCACAACGTGCAGGCTTCTTTCCAAAAGGCGAGTTGGGCCCCACAGCATCTTGCTTCCAGCTCTTTGGGAAGCTAAGAAACAACTCGCTCTGCACAGTGCTCTTACAGCCTACCGGGAGCATCTCTTCCAAAGGCCTGTGAAACGCAGTTTCTTTGCAGGCCTGATCTGGCTGAAGTAGGACTTCTGCTCTGGGTGGGCTCCATTGCCCTAGAGCTGAAAGGCACAACGTGCAGGCTTCTTTCCAAAGGGCGAGTTGGGCCCCACAGCATCTTGCTTCCAGCTCTTTGGGAAGCTAAGAAACAACTCGCTCTGCACAGTGCTCTTACAGCCTACCGGGAACATCTCTTCCAAAGGCCTGTGTAACGCAGTGTCTTTGCAGGCCTGATCTGGATGAAGTAGGACTTCTGCTCTGGGTGTGCTCCATTGCCCTAGAGCTGAAAGGCACAACGTGCAGGCTTCTTTCCAAAGGGCGAGTTGGGCCCCACAGCATCTTGCTTCCAGCTCTTTGGGAAGCTAAGAAACAACTCGCTCTGCACAGTGCTCTTACAGCCTACCGGGAACATCTCTTCCAAAGGCCTGTGAAACGCATTGTCTTTGCAGGCCTGATCTGGCTGAAGTAGGACTTCTGCTCTGGGTGTTTTACATTGCCCTAGAGCTGAAAGGCACAACGTGCAGGCTTCTTTCCAAAGGGCGAGTTGGGCCCCACAGCATCTTGCTTCCAGCTCTTTGGGAAGCTAAGCAACAACTCGCTCTGCACAGTGCTCTTACAGCCTACCGGGAACATCTCTTCCAAAGGCCTGTGAAACGCAGTTTCTTTGCAGGCCTGATCTGGCTGAAGTAGGACTTCTGCTCTGGGTGTGCTCCATTGCCCTAGAGCTGAAAGGCACAACGTGCAGGCTTCTTTCCAAAGGGCGAGTTGGTCCCCACAGCAACTTGCTTCCAGCTCTTTGGGAAGCTAAGAAACAACTCGCTCTGCACAGTGCTCTTACAGCCTACCGGGAACATCTCTTCCAAAGGCCTGTGAAACGCAGTTTCTTTGCAGGCCTGATCTGGCTGAAGTAGGACTTCTGCTCTGGGTGTGCTACTTTGCCCTAGAGCTGAAAGGCACAACGTGCATGCTTCTTTCCAAAGGGCGAGTTGGGCCCCACAGCATCTTGCTTCCAGCTCTTTGGGAAGCTAAGAAACGACTCGCTCTGCACAGTGCTCTTACAGCCTAGTGGGAACATCTCTTCCAAAGGCCTGTGAAACGCAGTTTCTTTGCAGGCCTGATCTGGCTGAAGTAGGACTTCTGCTCTGGGTGTGCTCCATTGCCCTAGAGCTGAAAGGCACAACGTGCAGGCTTCTTTCCAAAGGGCGAGTTGGGCCCCACAGCATCTTGCTTCCAGCTCTTTGGGAAGCTAAGAAACAACTCGCTCTGCACAGTGCTCTTACAGCCTACCGGGAACATCTCTTCCAAAGGCCTGTGAAACGCAGTTTCTTTGCAGGCCTGATCTGGCTGAAGTAGGACTTCTGCTCTGGGTGTGCTCCATTGCCCTAGAGCTGAAAGGCACAACGTGCAGGCTTCTTTCCAAAGGGCGAGTTGGGCCCCACAGCATCTTGCTTCCAGCTCTTTGGGAAGCTAAGAAACAACTCGCTCTGCACAGTGCTCTTACAGCCTACCGGGAACATCTCTTCCAAAGGCCTGTGTAACGCAGTGTCTTTGCAGGCCTGATCTGGCTGAAGTAGGACTTCTGCTCTGGGTGTGCTCCATTGCCCTAGAGCTGAAAGGCACAACGTGCAGGCTTCTTTCCAAAGGGCGAGTTGGGCCCCACAGCATCTTGCTTCCAGCTCTTTGGGAAGCTAAGAAACAACTCGCTCTGCACAGTGCTCTTACAGCCTACCGGAAACATCTCTTCCAAAGGCCTGTGAAACGCAGTTTCTTTGCAGGCCTGATCTGGCTGAAGTAGGACTTCTGCTCTGGGTGTGCTCCATTGCCCTAGAGCTGAAAGGCACAACGTGCAGGCTTCTTTCCAAAGGGCGAGTTGGGCCCCACAGCATCTTGCTTCCAGCTCTTTGGGAAGCTAAGAAACAACTCGCTCTGCAAAGTGCTCTTACAGCCTAGTGGGAACATCTCTTCCAAAGGCCTGTGAAACGCAGTTTCTTTGCATTCCTGATCTGGCTGAAGTAGGACTTCTGCTCTGGGTGGGCTCCATTGCCCTAGAGGTGAAAGGCACAACGTGCAGGCTTCTTTCCAAAGGGCGAGTTGGGCCCCACAGCATCTTGCTTCCAGCTCTTTGGGAAGCTAAGAAACAACTCGCTCTGCACAGTGCTCTTACAGCCTACCGGGAACATCTCTTCCAAAGGCCTGTGTAACGCAGTGTCTTTGCAGGCCTGATCTGGATGAAGTAGGACTTCTGCTCTGGGTGTGCTCCATTGCCCTAGAGCTGAAAGGCACAACGTGCAGGCTTCTTTCCAAAGGGCGAGTTGGGCCCCACAGCATCTTGCTTCCAGCTCTTTGGGAAGCTAAGAAACAACTCGCTCTGCAAAGTGCTCTTACAGCCTACCGGGAACATCTCTTCCAAAGGCCTGTGAAACGCAGTTTCTTTGCAGGCCTGATCTGGCTGAAGTAGGACTTCTGCTCTGGGTGTCCTCCATTGCCCTAGAGCTGAAAGGCACAACGTGCAGGCTTCTTTCCAAAGGGCGAGTTGGGCCCCACAGCATCTTGCTTCCAGCTCTTTGGGAAGCTAAGAAACAACTCGCTCTGCACAGTGCTCTTACAGCCTACCGGGAACATCTCTTCCAAAGGCCTGTGAAAGGCAGTTTCTTTGCAGGCCTGATCTGGCTGAAGTAGGACTTCTGCTCTGGGTGTGCTCCATTGCCCTAGAGCTGAAAGGCACAACGTGAAGGCTCCTTTCCAATGGGCGAGTTGGGCCCCACAGCATCTTGATTCCAGCTCTTTGGGAAGCTAAGAAACAACTCGCTCTGCTCAGTGCTCTTAGTGCCTAGTGGGAACATCTCTTCGAAAGGCCTGTGAAACGCAGTTTCTTTGCAGGCCTGATCTGGCTGAAGTAGGACTTCTGCTCTGGGTGTCCCCCATTGCCCTAGAGCTGAAAGGCACAACGTGCAGGCTTCTTTCCAAAGGGCGAGTTGGGCCCCACAGCATCTTGCTTCCAGCTCTTTGGGAAGCTAAGAAACAACTCGCTCTGCACAGTGCTCTTACAGCCTACCGGGAACATCTCTTCCAAAGGCCTTTGAAACGCAGTTTCTCTGCAGGCCTGATCTGGCTGAAGTAGTACTTCTGCTCTGTGTGTGCTCCATTGCCCTAGAGCTGAAAGGCACAACGTGCAGGCTTCCTTCCAAAGGGCGAGTTGGGCCCCACAGCATCTTGCTTCCAGCTCTTTGGGAAGCTAAGAAACGACTCGCTCTGCACAGTGCTCTTACAGCCTAGTGGGAACATCTCTTCCAAAGGCCTGTGAAACGCAGTTTCTTTGCAGGCCTGATCTGGCTGAAGTAGGACTACTGCTCTGGGTGTGCTACTTTGCCCTAGAGCTGAAAGGCACAACGTGCAGGCTTCTTTCCAAAGGGCGAGTTGGGCCCCACAGCATCTTGCTTCCAGCTCTTTGGGAAGCTAAGAAACAACTCGCTCTGCACAGTGCTCTTACAGCCTACCGGGAACATCTCTTCCAAAGGCCTGTGAAACGCAGTTTCTTTGCAGGCCTGATCTGGCTGAAGTAGGACGTCTGCTCTGGGTGTGCTACTTTGCCCTAGAGCTGAAAGGCACAACGTGCAGGCTTCTTTCCAAAGGGCGAGTTGGGCCCCACAGCATCTTGCTTCCAGCTCTTTGGGAAGCTAAGAAAGAACTCGCTCTGCACAGTTCTCTTACAGCCTACCGGGAACATCTCTTCCAAAGGCCTGTGAAACGCAGTTTCTTTGCAGGCCTGATCTGGCTGAAGTAGGACTTCTGCTCTGGGTGTCCTCCATTGCCCTAGAGCTGAAAGGCACAACGTGAAGGCTCCTTTCCAATGGGCGAGTTGGGCCCCACAGCATCTTGCTTCCAGCTCTTTGGGAAGCTAAGAAACAACTCGCTCTGCTCAGTGCTCTTACTGCCTAGTGGGAACATCTCTTCCAAAGTCCTGTGAAACGCAGTTTCTTTGCAGGCCTGATCTGGCTGAAGTAGGACTTCTGCTCTGGGTGTGCTCCATTGCCCTAGAGCTGAAAGGCACAACGTGCAGGCTTCTTTCCAAAGGGTGAGTTGGGCCCCACAGCATCTTGCTTCCAGCTCTTTGGGAAGCTAAGAAACAACTCGCTCTGCACAGTGCTCTTACAGCCTACAGGGAACATCTCTTCCAAAGGCCTGTGAAACGCAATTTCTTTGCAGGCCTGATCTGGCTGAAGTAGGTCTTCTGCTCTGGGTGTTTTACATTGCCCTAGAGCTGAAAGGCACAGCGTGCAGGCTACTTTCCAAAGGGCGAGTTGGGCCACACAGCATCTTGCTTCCAGCTCTTTGGGAAGCTAAGCAACAACTCGCTCTGCACAGTACTCTTACAGCCTACCGGGAACATCTCTTCCAAAGGCCTGTGAAACGCAGTTTCTTTGCAGGCCTGTTCTGGCTGAAGTAGGACTTCTGCTCTGGGTGTGCTCCATTGCCCTAGAGCTGAAAGGCAGAACGTACAGGCTTCTTTCCAAAGGGCGAGTTGGGCCCCACAGCATCTTGCTTCCAGCTCTTTGGGAAGCTAAGAAACAACTCGCTCTGCACAGTGCTCTTACAGCCTACCGGGAACATCTCTTCCAAAGGCCTGTGTAACACAGTGTCTTTGCAGGCCTGATCTGGATGAAGTAGGACCTCTGCTCTGGGTGTGCTCCATTGCCCTAGAAGTGAAAGGCACAACGTGCAGGCTTCTTTCCAAAGGGCGACTTGCGCCCCACAGCATCTTGTTTCCAGCTCTTTGGGAAGCTAAGAAACAACTCGCTCTGCACAGTGCTCTTACAGCCTACCGGGAGCATCTCTTCCAAAGGCCTGTGAAACTCAGTTTCTTTGCAGGCCTGATCTGGCTGAAGTAGGACTTCTGCTCTGGGTGTCCTCCATTGCCCTAGAGCTGAAAGGCACAACGTGCAGGCTTCTTTCCAAAGGGCGAGTTGGGCCCCACAGCATCTTGCTTCCAGCTCTTTGGGAAGCTAAGAAACAACTCGCTCTGCACAGTGCTCTTACAGCCTACCGGGAACATCTCTTCCAAAGGCCTGTGAAACGCAGTTTCTTTGCAGGCCTGATCTGGCTGAAGTAGGACTTCTGCTCTGGGTGTGCTCCATTGCCCTAGAGCTGAAAGGCACAACGTGAAGGCTCCTTTCCAATGGGCGAGTTGGGCCCCACAGCATCTTGATTCCAGCTCTTTGGGAAGCTAAGAAACAACTCGCTCTGCTCAGTGCTCTTACTGCCTAGTGGGAACATCTCTTCCAAAGGCCTGTGAAACGCAGTTTCTTTGCAGGCCTGATCTGGCTGAAGTAGGACTTCTGCTCTGGGTGTGCTACATTGCCCTAGAGCTGAAAGGCACAACGTGCAGGCTTCTTTCCAAAGGGCGAGTTGGTCCCCACAGCAACTTGCTTCCAGCTCTTTGGGAAGCTAAGAAACAACTCGCTCTGCACAGTGCTCTTACAGCCTACCGGGAACATCTCTTCCAAAGGCCTGTGAAACGCAGTTTCTTTGCAGGCCTGATCTGGCTGAAGTAGGACTACTGCTCTGGGTGTGCTACTTTGCCCTAGAGCTGAAAGGCACAACGTGCATTCTTCTTTCCAAAGGGCGAGTTGGGCCCCACAGCATCTTGCTTCCAGCTCTTTGGGAAGCTAAGAAACGACTCGCTCTGCACAGTGCTCTTACAGCCTAGTGGGAAAATCTCTTCCAAAGGCCTGTGAAACGCAGTTTCTTTGCAGGCCTGATCTGGCTGAAGTAGGACTTCTGCTCTGGGTGTGCTCCATTGCCCTAGAGCTGAAAGGCACAACGTGCAGTCTTCTTTCCAAAGGGCGAGTTGGGCACCACAGCATCTTGATTCAAGCTCTTTGGGAAGCTAAGAAACAACTCGCTCTGCACAGTGCTCTTACAGCCTAGTGGGAACATCTCTTCCAAAGGCCTGTGAAACGCAGTTTCTTTGCAGGCCTGATCTGGCTGAAGTAGGACTTCTGCTCTGGGTGTGCTACTTTGCCCTAGAGCTGAAAGGCTCAACGTGCAGGCTTCTTTCCAAAGGGCGAGTTGGGCCCCACAGCATCTTGCTTCCAGCTCTTTGGGAAGCTAAGAAACAACTCGCTCTGCACAGTGCTCTTACAGCCTACCGGGAACATCTCTTCCAAAGGCCTTTGAAACGCATTGTCTTTGCAGGCCTGATCTGGCTGAAGTAGGACTTCTGCTCTGGGTGTCCTCCATTGCCCTAGAGCTGAAAGGCACAACGTGAAGGCTCCTTTCCAATGGGCGAGTTGGGCCCCACAGCATCTTGCTTCCAGCTCTTTGGGAAGCTAAGAAACAACTCGCTCTGCTCAGTGCTCTTACTGCCTAGTGGGAACATCTCTTCCAAAGTCCTGTGAAACGCAGTTTCTTTGCAGGCCTGATCTGGCTGAAGTAGGACTTCTGCTCTGGGTGTGCTCCATTGCCCTAGAGCTGAAAGGCACAACGTGCAGGCTTCTTTCCAAAGGGTGAGTTGGGCCCCACAGCATCTTGCTTCCAGCTCTTTGGGAAGCTAAGAAACAACTCGCTCTGCACAGTGCTCTTACAGCCTACCGGGAACATCTCTTCCAAAGGCCTGTGAAACGCAGTTTCTTTGCAGGCCTGATCTGGCTGAAGTAGGTCTTCTGCTCTGGGTGTTTTACATTGCCCTAGAGCTGAAAGGCACAGCGTGCAGGCTACTTTCCAAAGGGCGAGTTGGGCCACTCAGCATCTTGCTTCCAGCTCTTTGGGAAGCTAAGCAACAACTCGCTCTGCACAGTACTCTTACAGCCTACCGGGAACATCTCTTCCAAAGGCCTGTGAAACGCAGTTTCTTTGCAGGACTGTTCTGGCTGAAGTAGGACTTCTGCTCTGGGTGTGCTCCATTGCCCTAGAGCTGAAAGGCAGAACGTACAGGCTTCTTTCCAAAGGGCGAGTTGGGCCCCACAGCATCTTGCTTCCAGCTCTTTGGGAAGCTCAGAAACAACTCGCTCTGCACAGTGCTCTTACAGCCTACCGGGAACATCTCTTCCAAAGCCCTGTGAAACGCAGTTTCTTTGCAGGCCTGATCTGGCTGAAGTAGGACTTCTGCTCTGGGTGTTCTCCATTGCCCTGGAGCTGAAAGGCACAACGTGCAGGCTTCTTTCCAAAGGGCGAGTTGGGCCCCACAGCATCTTGCTTCCAGCTCTTTGGGAAGCTAAGAAACAACGCGCTCTGCACAGTGCTCTTACAGCCTACCGGGAACATCTCTTCCAAAGGCCTGTGTAACGCAGTTTCTTTGCAGGCCTGATCTGGCTGAAGTAGGACTTCTGCTCTGGGTGTGCTACTTTGCCCTAGAGCTGAAAGGCACAACGTGCAGGCTTCTTTCCAAAGGGCGAGTTGGGCCCCACAGCATCTTGCTTCCAGCTCTTTGGGAAGCTAAGAAACAACTCGCTCTGCACAGTGCTCTTACAGCCTACCGGGAACATCTCTTCCAAATGCCTGTGAAACGCAGTTTCTTTGCAGGCCTGTTCTGGCTGAAGTAGGACTTCTGATCTGGGTGTGCTCCATTGCCCTAGAGCTGAAAGGCACAACGTGCAGGCTCCTTTCCAAAGGGCGAGTTGGGCCCCACAGCATCTTGCTTCCAGCTCTTTGGGAAGCTAAGAAACAACTCGATCTGCACAGTGCTCTTACAGCCTACCGGGAACATCTCTTCCAAAGGCGTGTGTAACGCAGTGTCTTTGCAGGCCTGATCTGGCTGAAGTAGGACTTCTGCTCTGGGTGTGCTCCATTGCCCTAGAGCTGAAAGGCAGAACGTGCAGGCTTCTTTCCAAAGGGCGAGTTGGGCCCCACAGCATCTTGCTTCCAGCTCTTTGGGAAGCTAAGAAACAACTCGCTCTGCACAGTGCTCTTACAGCCTACCGGGAACATCTCTTCCAAATGCCTGTGAAACGCAGTTTCTTTGCAGGCCTGTTCTGGCTGAAGTAGGACTTCTGATCTGGGTGTGCTCCATTGCCCTAGAGCTAAAAGGCACAACGTGCAGGCTCCTTTCCAAAGGGCGAGTTGGGCCCCACAGCATCTTGCTTCCAGCTCTTTGGGAAGCTAAGAAACAACTCGCTCTGCACAGTGCTCTTACAGCCTACCGGGAACATCTCTTCCAAAGGCGTGTGTAACGCAGTGTCTTTGCAGGCCTGATCTGGCTGAAGTAGGACTTCTGCTCTGGGTGTGCTCCATTGCCCTAGAGCTGAAAGGCAGAACGTGCAGGCTTCTTTCCAAAGGGCGAGTTGGGCCCCACAGCATCTTGCTTCCAGCTCTTTGGGAAGCTAAGAAACAACTCGCTCTGCACAGTGCTCTTACAGCCTACCGGGAACATCTCTTCCAAATGCCTGTGAAACGCAGTTTCTTTGCAGGCCTGTTCTGGCTGAAGTAGGACTTCTGATCTGGGTGTGCTCCATTGCCCTAGAGCTGAAAGGCACAACGTGCAGGCTCCTTTCCAAAAGGCGAGTTGGGCACCACAGCATCTTGCTTCCAGCTCTTTGGGAAGCTAAGAAACAACTCGCTCTGCACAGTGCTCTTACAGCCTACCGGGAGCATCTATTCCAAAGGCCTGTGAAACGCAGTTTCTTTGCAGGCCTGATCTGGCTGAAGTAGGACTTCTGCTCTGGGTGGGCTCCATTGCCCTAGAGCTGAAAGGCACAACGTGCAGGCTTCTTTCCAAAGGGCGAGTTGGGCCCCACAGCATCTTTCTTCCAGCTCTTTGGGAAGCTAAGAAACAACTCGCTCTGCACAGTTCTCTTACAGCCTACCGGGAACATCTCTTCCAAAGGCCTGTGTAGCGCAGTGTCTTTGCAGGCCTGATCTGGATGAAGTAGGACTTCTGCTCTGGGTGTGCTCCATTGCCCTTGAAGTGAAAGGCACAACGTGCAGGCTTCTTTCCAAAGGGCGAGTTGGTCCCCACAGCAACTTGCTTCCAGCTCTTTGGGAAGCTAAGAAACAACTCGCTCTGCACAGTGCTCTTACAGCCTACCGGGAACATCTCTTCCAAAGGCCTGTGAAACGCAGTTTCTTTGCAGGCCTGATCTGGCTGAAGTAGGACTACTGCTCTGGGTGTGCTACTTTGCCCTAGAGCTGAAAGGCACAACGTGCATTCTTCTTTCCAAAGGGTGAGTTGGGCCCCACAGCATCTTGCTTCCAGCTCTTTGGGAAGCTAAGAAAAGACTCGCTCTGCACAGTGCTCTTACAGCCTAGTGGGAACATCTCTTCCAAAGGCCTGTGAAACGCAGTTTCTTTGCAGGCCTGATCTGGCTGAAGTAGGACTTCTGCTCTGGGTGTCCTCCATTGCCCTAGAGCTGAAAGGCACAACGTGCAGGCTTCTTTCCAAAGGGCGAGTTGGGCCCCACAGCATCTTGCTTCCAGCTCTTTGGGAAGCTAAGAAACAACTCGCTCTGCACAGTGCTCTTACAGCCTACCGGGAGCATCTCTTCCAAAGGCCTGTGAAACGCAGTTTCTTTGCAGGCCTGATCTGGCTGAAGTAGGACTTCTGCTCTGGGTGGGCTCCATTGCCCTAGAGGTGAAAGGCACAACGTGCAGGCTTCTTTCCAAAGGGCGAGTTGGGCCCCACAGCATCTTGCTTCCAGCTCTTTGGGAAGCTAAGAAACAACTCGCTCTGCACAGTGCTCTTACAGCCTACCGGGAACATCTCTTCCAAAGGCCTGTGTAACGCAGTGTCTTTGCAGGCCTGATCTGGATGAAGTAGGACTTCTGCTCTGGGTGTGCTCCATTGCCCTAGAGCTGAAAGGCACAACGTGCAGGCTTCTTTCCAAAGGGCGAGTTGGGCCCCACAGCATCTTGCTTCCAGCTCTTTGGGAAGCTAAGAAACAACTCGCTCTGCAAAGTGCTCTTACAGCCTACCGGAAACATCTCTTCCAAAGGCCTGTGAAACGCAGTTTCTTTGCAGGCCTGATCTGGCTGAAGTAGGACTTCTGCTCTGGGTGTCCTCCATTGCCCTAGAGCTGAAAGGCACAACGTGCAGGCTTCTTTCCAAAGGGCGAGTTGGGCCCCACAGCATCTTGCTTCCAGCTCTTTGGGAAGCTAAGAAACAACTCGCTCTGCACAGTGCTCTTACAGCCTACCGGGAACATCTCTTCCAAAGGCCTGTGAAACGCAGTTTCTTTGCAGGCCTGATCTGGCTGAAGTAGGACTTCTGCTCTGGGTGTGCTCCATTGCCCTAGAGCTGAAAGGCACAACGTGAAGGCTCCTTTCCAATGGGCGAGTTGGGCCCCACAGCATCTTGATTCCAGCTCTTTGGGAAGCTAAGAAACAACTCGCTCTGCTCAGTGCTCTTACTGCCTAGTGGGAACATCTCTTCGAAAGGCCTGTGAAACGCAGTTTCTTTGCAGGCCTGATCTGGCTGAAGTAGGACTTCTGCTCTGGGTGTCCCCCATTGCCCTAGAGCTGAAAGGCACAACGTGCAGGCTTCTTTCCAAAGGGCGAGTTGGGCCCCACAGCATCTTGCTTCCAGCTCTTTGGGAAGCTAAGAAACAACTCGCTCTGCACAGTGCTCTTACAGCCTACCGGGAACATCTCTTCCAAAGGCCTTTGAAACGCAGTTTCTCTGCAGGCCTGATCTGGCTGAAGTAGTACTTCTGCTCTGTGTGTGCTCCATTGCCCTAGAGCTGAAAGGCACAACGTGCAGGCTTCCTTCCAAAGGGCGAGTTGGGCCCCACAGCATCTTGCTTCCAGCTCTTTGGGAAGCTAAGAAACGACTCGCTCTGCACAGTGCTCTTACAGCCTAGTGGGAACATCTCTTCCAAAGGCCTGTGAAACGCAGTTTCTTTGCAGGCCTGATCTGGCTGAAGTAGGACTACTGCTCTGGGTGTGCTACTTTGCCCTAGAGCTGAAAGGCACAACGTGCAGGCTTCTTTCCAAAGGGCGAGTTGGGCCCCACAGCATCTTGCTTCCAGCTCTTTGGGAAGCTAAGAAACAACTCGCTCTGCACAGTGCTCTTACAGCCTACCGGGAACATCTCTTCCAAAGGCCTGTGAAACGCAGTTTCTTTGCAGGCCTGATCTGGCTGAAGTAGGACGTCTGCTCTGGGTGTGCTACTTTGCCCTAGAGCTGAAAGGCACAACGTGCAGGCTTCTTTCCAAAGGGCGAGTTGGGCCCCACAGCATCTTGCTTCCAGCTCTTTGGGAAGCTAAGAAACAACTCGCTCTGCACAGTTCTCTTACAGCCTACCGGGAACATCTCTTCCAAAGGCCTGTGAAACGCAGTTTCTTTGCAGGCCTGATCTGGCTGAAGTAGGACTTCTGCTCTGGGTGTCCTCCATTGCCCTAGAGCTGAAAGGCACAACGTGAAGGCTCCTTTCCAATGGGCGAGTTGGGCCCCACAGCATCTTGCTTCCAGCTCTTTGGGAAGCTAAGAAACAACTCGCTCTGCTCAGTGCTCTTACTGCCTAGTGGGAACATCTCTTCCAAAGTCCTGTGAAACGCAGTTTCTTTGCAGGCCTGATCTGGCTGAAGTAGGACTTCTGCTCTGGGTGTGCTCCATTGCCCTAGAGCTGAAAGGCACAACGTGCAGGCTTCTTTCCAAAGGGTGAGTTGGGCCCCACAGCATCTTGCTTCCAGCTCTTTGGGAAGCTAAGAAACAACTCGCTCTGCACAGTGCTCTTACAGCCTACAGGGAACATCTCTTCCAAAGGCCTGTGAAACGCAATTTCTTTGCAGGCCTGATCTGGCTGAAGTAGGTCTTCTGCTCTGGGTGTTTTACATTGCCCTAGAGCTGAAAGGCACAGCGTGCAGGCTACTTTCCAAAGGGCGAGTTGGGCCACACAGCATCTTGCTTCCAGCTCTTTGGGAAGCTAAGAAACAACTCGCTCTGCACAGTACTCTTACAGCCTACCGGGAACATCTCTTCCAAAGGCCTGTGTAACACAGTGTCTTTGCAGGCCTGATCTGGATGAAGTAGGACCTCTGCTCTGGGTGTGCTCCATTGCCCTAGAAGTGAAAGGCACAACGTGCAGGCTTCTTTCCAAAGGGCGACTTGCGCCCCACAGCATCTTGTTTCCAGCTCTTTGGGAAGCTAAGAAACAACTCGCTCTGCACAGTGCTCTTACAGCCTACCGGGAACATCTCTTCCAAAGGCCTGTGAAACTCAGTTTCTTTGCAGGCCTGATCTGGCTGAAGTAGGACTTCTGCTCTGGGTGTCCTCCATTGCCCTAGAGCTGAAAGGCACAACGTGCAGGCTTCTTTCCAAAGGGCGAGTTGGGCCCCACAGCATCTTGCTTCCAGCTCTTTGGGAAGCTAAGAAACAACTCGCTCTGCACAGTGCTCTTACAGCCTACCGGGAACATCTCTTCCAAAGGCCTGTGAAACGCAGTTTCTTTGCAGGCCTGATCTGGCTGAAGTAGGACTTCTGCTCTGGGTGTGCTCCATTGCCCTAGAGCTGAAAGGCACAACGTGAAGGCTCCTTTCCAATGGGCGAGTTGGGCCCCACAGCATCTTGATTCCAGCTCTTTGGGAAGCTAAGAAACAACTCGCTCTGCTCAGTGCTCTTACTGCCTAGTGGGAACATCTCTTCCAAAGGCCTGTGAAACGCAGTTTCTTTGCAGGCCTGATCTGGCTGAAGTAGGACTTCTGCTCTGGGTGTGCTACATTGCCCTAGAGCTGAAAGGCACAACGTGCAGGCTTCTTTCCAAAGGGCGAGTTGGTCCCCACAGCAACTTGCTTCCAGCTCTTTGGGAAGCTAAGAAACAACTCGCTCTGCACAGTGCTCTTACAGCCTACCGGGAACATCTCTTCCAAAGGCCTGTGAAACGCAGTTTCTTTGCAGGCCTGATCTGGCTGAAGTAGGACTACTGCTCTGGGTGTGCTACTTTGCCCTAGAGCTGAAAGGCACAACGTGCATTCTTCTTTCCAAAGGGCGAGTTGGGCCCCACAGCATCTTGCTTCCAGCTCTTTGGGAAGCTAAGAAACGACTCGCTCTGCACAGTGCTCTTACAGCCTAGTGGGAAAATCTCTTCCAAAGGCCTGTGAAACGCAGTTTCTTTGCAGGCCTGATCTGGCTGAAGTAGGACTTCTGCTCTGGGTGTGCTCCATTGCCCTAGAGCTGAAAGGCACAACGTGCAGTCTTCTTTCCAAAGGGCGAGTTGGGCCCCACAGCATCTTGATTCAAGCTCTTTGGGAAGCTAAGAAACAACTCGCTCTGCACAGTGCTCTTACAGCCTAGTGGGAACATCTCTTCCAAAGGCCTGTGAAACGCAGTTTCTTTGCAGGCCTGATCTGGCTGAAGTAGGACTTCTGCTCTGGGTGTGCTACTTTGCCCTAGAGCTGAAAGGCACAACGTGCAGGCTTCTTTCCAAAGGGCGAGTTGGGCCCCACAGCATCTTGCTTCCAGCTCTTTGGGAAGCTAAGAAACAACTCGCTCTGCACAGTGCTCTTACAGCCTACCGGGAACATCTCTTCCAAAGGCCTTTGAAACGCATTGTCTTTGCAGGCCTGATCTGGCTGAAGTAGGACTTCTGCTCTGGGTGTTTTACATTGACCTAGAGCTGAAAGGCACAACGTGCAGGCTACTTTCCAAAGGGCGAGTTGGGCCCCACAGCATCTTGCTTCCAGCTCTTTGGGAAGCTAAGAAACAACTCGCTCTGCACAGTGCTCTTACAGCCTACCGGGAACATCTCTTCCAAAGGCCTGTGAAACGCAGTTTCTTTGCAGGCCTGTTCTGGCTGAAGTAGGACTTCTGCTCTGGGTGTGCTCCATTGCCCTAGAGCTGAAAGGCACAACGTGCAGGCTTCTTTCCAAAGGGCGAGTTGGGCCCCACAGCATCTTGCTTCCAGCTCTTTGGGAAGCTAAGAAACAACTCGCTCTGCACAGTGCTCTTACAGCCTACCGGGAACATCTCTTCCAAAGGCCTGTGAAACGCAGTGTCTTTGCAGGCCTGATCTGGCTGAAGTAGGACTTCTGCTCTGGGTGTGCTCCATTGCCCTAGAGCTGAAAGGCACAACGTGCAGGCTTCTTTCCAAAGGGCGAGTTGGGCCCCACAGCATCTTGCTTCCAGCTCTTTGGGAAGCTAAGAAACAACTCGCTCTGCACAGTGCTCTTACAGCCTACCGGGAACATCTCTTCCAAAGGCCTGTGAAACGCAGTTTCTTTGCAGGCCTGATCTGGCTGAAGTAGGACTTCTGCTCTGGGTGTCCTCCATTGCCCTAGAGCTGAAAGGCACAACGTGCAGGCTTCTTTCCAAAGGGCGAGTTGGGCCCCACAGCATCTTGCTTCCAGCTCTTTGGGAAGCTAAGAAACAACTCGCTCTGCACAGTGCTCTTACAGCCTACCGGGAACATCTCTTCCAAAGGCCTGTGAAACGCAGTTTCTTTGCAGGCCTGATCTGGCTGAAGTAGGACTTCTGCTCTGGGTGTGCTACTTTGCCCTAGAGCTGAAAGGCACAACGTGCAGGCTTCTTTCCAAAGGGCGAGTTGGGCCCCACAGCATCTTGCTTCCAGCTCTTTGGGAAGCTAAGAAACAACTCGCTCTGCACAGTGCTCTTACAGCCTAGTGGGAACATCTCTTCCAAAGGCCTGTGAAACGCAGTTTCTTTGCAGGCCTGATCTGGCTGAAGTAGGACTTCTGCTCTGGGTGTGCTCCATTGCCCTAGAGCTGAAAGGCACAACGTGCAGGCTTCTTTCCAAAGGGCGAGTTGGGCCCCACAGCATCTTGCTTCCAGCTCTTTGGGAAGCTAAGAAACAACTCGCTCTGCACAGTGCTCTTACAGCCTACCGGGAACATCTCTTCCAAAGGCCTGTGAAACGCAGTTTCTTTGCAGGCCTGATCTGGCTGAAGTAGGACTTCTGCTCTGGGTGTGCTCCATTGCCCTAGAGCTGAAAGGCACAACGTGCAGGCTTCTTTCCAAAGGGCGAGTTGGGCCCCACAGCATCTTGCTTCCAGCTCTTTGGGAAGCTAAGAAACAACTCGCTCTGCACAGTGCTCTTACAGCCTACCGGGAACATCTCTTCCAAAGGCCTGTGAAACGCAGTTTCTTTGCAGGCCTGATCTGGCTGAAGTAGGACTTCTGCTCTGGGTGTGCTCCATTGCCCTAGAGCTGAAAGGCACAACGTGCAGGCTTCTTTCCAAAGGGCGAGTTGGGCCCCACAGCATCTTGCTTCCAGCTCTTTGGGAAGCTAAGAAACAACTCGCTCTGCACAGTGCTCTTACAGCCTACCGGGAACATCTCTTCCAAAGGCCTGTGAAACGCAGTTTCTTTGCAGGCCTGATCTGGCTGAAGTAGGACTTCTGCTCTGGGTGTGCTACTTTGCCCTAGAGCTGAAAGGCACAACGTGCAGGCTTCTTTCCAAAGGGCGAGTTGGGCCCCACAGCATCTTGCTTCCAGCTCTTTGGGAAGCTAAGAAACAACTCGCTCTGCACAGTGCTCTTACAGCCTACCGGGAACATCTCTTCCAAAGGCCTGTGAAACGCAGTTTCTTTGCAGGCCTGATCTGGCTGAAGTAGGACTTCTGCTCTGGGTGTGCTCCATTGCCCTAGAGCTGAAAGGCACAACGTGCAGGCTTCTTTCCAAAGGGCGAGTTGGGCCCCACAGCATCTTGCTTCCAGCTCTTTGGGAAGCTAAGAAACAACTCGCTCTGCACAGTGCTCTTACAGCCTACCGGGAACATCTCTTCCAAAGGCCTGTGAAACGCAGTTTCTTTGCAGGCCTGATCTGGCTGAAGTAGGACTTCTGCTCTGGGTGTGCTACTTTGCCCTAGAGCTGAAAGGCACAACGTGCAGGCTTCTTTCCAAAGGGCGAGTTGGGCCCCACAGCATCTTGCTTCCAGCTCTTTGGGAAGCTAAGAAACAACTCGCTCTGCACAGTGCTCTTACAGCCTACTGGGAACATCTCTTCCAAAGGCCTGTGAAACGCAGTTTCTTTGCAGGCCTGATCTGGCTGAAGTAGGACTTCTGCTCTGGGTGTGCTACTTTGCCCTAGAGCTGAAAGGCACAACGTGCAGGCTTCTTTCCAAAGGGCGAGTTGGGCCCCACAGCATCTTGCTTCCAGCTCTTTGGGAAGCTAAGAAACAACTCGCTCTGCACAGTGCTCTTACAGCCTACCGGGAACATCTCTTCCAAAGGCCTGTGAAACGCAGTTTCTTTGCAGGCCTGATCTGGCTGAAGTAGGACTTCTGCTCTGGGTGTGCTCCATTGCCCTAGAGCTGAAAGGCACAACGTGCAGGCTTCTTTCCAAAGGGCGAGTTGGGCCCCACAGCATCTTGCTTCCAGCTCTTTGGGAAGCTAAGAAACAACTCGCTCTGCACAGTGCTCTTACAGCCTACCGGGAACATCTCTTCCAAAGGCCTGTGAAACGCAGTTTCTTTGCAGGCCTGATCTGGCTGAAGTAGGACTTCTGCTCTGGGTGTGCTCCATTGCCCTAGAGCTGAAAGGCACAACGTGCAGGCTTCTTTCCAAAGGGCGAGTTGGGCCCCACAGCATCTTGCTTCCAGCTCTTTGGGAAGCTAAGAAACAACTCGCTCTGCACAGTGCTCTTACAGCCTACCGGGAACATCTCTTCCAAAGGCCTGTGAAACGCAGTTTCTTTGCAGGCCTGATCTGGCTGAAGTAGGACTTCTGCTCTGGGTGTGCTACATTGCCCTAGAGCTGAAAGGCACAACGTGCAGGCTTCTTTCCAAAGGGCGAGTTGGGCCCCACAGCATCTTGCTTCCAGCTCTTTGGGAAGCTAAGAAACAACTCGCTCTGCACAGTGCTCTTACAGCCTACCGGGAACATCTCTTCCAAAGGCCTGTGAAACGCAGTTTCTTTGCAGGCCTGATCTGGCTGAAGTAGGACTTCTGCTCTGGGTGTGCTACATTGCCCTAGAGCTGAAAGGCACAACGTGCAGGCTTCTTTCCAAAGGGCGAGTTGGGCCCCACAGCATCTTGCTTCCAGCTCTTTGGGAAGCTAAGAAACAACTCGCTCTGCACAGTGCTCTTACAGCCTAGTGGGAACATCTCTTCCAAAGGCCTGTGAAACGCAGTTTCTTTGCAGGCCTGATCTGGCTGAAGTAGGACTTCTGCTCTGGGTGTGCTACATTGCCCTAGAGCTGAAAGGCACAACGTGCAGGCTTCTTTCCAAAGGGCGAGTTGGGCCCCACAGCATCTTGCTTCCAGCTCTTTGGGAAGCTAAGAAACAACTCGCTCTGCACAGTGCTCTTACAGCCTACCGGGAACATCTCTTCCAAAGGCCTGTGAAACGCAGTTTCTTTGCAGGCCTGATCTGGCTGAAGTAGGACTTCTGCTCTGGGTGTGCTACATTGCCCTAGAGCTGAAAGGCACAACGTGCAGGCTTCTTTCCAAAGGGCGAGTTGGGCCCCACAGCATCTTGCTTCCAGCTCTTTGGGAAGCTAAGAAACAACTCGCTCTGCACAGTGCTCTTACAGCCTACTGGGAACATCTCTTCCAAAGGCCTGTGAAACGCAGTTTCTTTGCAGGCCTGATCTGGCTGAAGTAGGACTTCTGCTCTGGGTGTGCTACATTGCCCTAGAGCTGAAAGGCACAACGTGCAGGCTTCTTTCCAAAGGGCGAGTTGGGCCCCACAGCATCTTGCTTCCAGCTCTTTGGGAAGCTAAGAAACAACTCGCTCTGCACAGTGCTCTTACAGCCTACCGGGAACATCTCTTCCAAAGGCCTGTGAAACGCAGTTTCTTTGCAGGCCTGATCTGGCTGAAGTAGGACTTCTGCTCTGGGTGTGCTACTTTGCCCTAGAGCTGAAAGGCACAACGTGCAGGCTTCTTTCCAAAGGGCGAGTTGGGCCCCACAGCATCTTGCTTCCAGCTCTTTGGGAAGCTAAGAAACAACTCGCTCTGCACAGTGCTCTTACAGCCTACCGGGAACATCTCTTCCAAAGGCCTGTGAAACGCAGTTTCTTTGCAGGCCTGATCTGGCTGAAGTAGGACTTCTGCTCTGGGTGTGCTACTTTGCCCTAGAGCTGAAAGGCACAACGTGCAGGCTTCTTTCCAAAGGGCGAGTTGGGCCCCACAGCATCTTGCTTCCAGCTCTTTGGGAAGCTAAGAAACAACTCGCTCTGCACAGTGCTCTTACAGCCTACCGGGAACATCTCTTCCAAAGGCCTGTGAAACGCAGTTTCTTTGCAGGCCTGATCTGGCTGAAGTAGGACTTCTGCTCTGGGTGTGCTACTTTGCCCTAGAGCTGAAAGGCACAACGTGCAGGCTTCTTTCCAAAGGGCGAGTTGGGCCCCACAGCATCTTGCTTCCAGCTCTTTGGGAAGCTAAGAAACAACTCGCTCTGCACAGTGCTCTTACAGCCTACCGGGAACATCTCTTCCAAAGGCCTGTGAAACGCAGTTTCTTTGCAGGCCTGATCTGGCTGAAGTAGGACTTCTGCTCTGGGTGTGCTACTTTGCCCTAGAGCTGAAAGGCACAACGTGCAGGCTTCTTTCCAAAGGGCGAGTTGGGCCCCACAGCATCTTGCTTCCAGCTCTTTGGGAAGCTAAGAAACAACTCGCTCTGCACAGTGCTCTTACAGCCTAGTGGGAACATCTCTTCCAAAGGCCTGTGAAACGCAGTTTCTTTGCAGGCCTGATCTGGCTGAAGTAGGACTTCTGCTCTGGGTGTGCTACTTTGCCCTAGAGCTGAAAGGCACAACGTGCAGGCTTCTTTCCAAAGGGCGAGTTGGGCCCCACAGCATCTTGCTTCCAGCTCTTTGGGAAGCTAAGAAACAACTCGCTCTGCACAGTGCTCTTACAGCCTACCGGGAACATCTCTTCCAAAGGCCTGTGAAACGCAGTTTCTTTGCAGGCCTGATCTGGCTGAAGTAGGACTTCTGCTCTGGGTGTGCTACTTTGCCCTAGAGCTGAAAGGCACAACGTGCAGGCTTCTTTCCAAAGGGCGAGTTGGGCCCCACAGCATCTTGCTTCCAGCTCTTTGGGAAGCTAAGAAACAACTCGCTCTGCACAGTGCTCTTACAGCCTACCGGGAACATCTCTTCCAAAGGCCTGTGAAACGCAGTTTCTTTGCAGGCCTGATCTGGCTGAAGTAGGACTTCTGCTCTGGGTGTGCTACTTTGCCCTAGAGCTGAAAGGCACAACGTGCAGGCTTCTTTCCAAAGGGCGAGTTGGGCCCCACAGCATCTTGCTTCCAGCTCTTTGGGAAGCTAAGAAACAACTCGCTCTGCACAGTGCTCTTACAGCCTACCGGGAACATCTCTTCCAAAGGCCTGTGAAACGCAGTTTCTTTGCAGGCCTGATCTGGCTGAAGTAGGACTTCTGCTCTGGGTGTGCTACTTTGCCCTAGAGCTGAAAGGCACAACGTGCAGGCTTCTTTCCAAAGGGCGAGTTGGGCCCCACAGCATCTTGCTTCCAGCTCTTTGGGAAGCTAAGAAACAACTCGCTCTGCACAGTGCTCTTACAGCCTACCGGGAACATCTCTTCCAAAGGCCTGTGAAACGCAGTTTCTTTGCAGGCCTGATCTGGCTGAAGTAGGACTTCTGCTCTGGGTGTGCTACTTTGCCCTAGAGCTGAAAGGCACAACGTGCAGGCTTCTTTCCAAAGGGCGAGTTGGGCCCCACAGCATCTTGCTTCCAGCTCTTTGGGAAGCTAAGAAACAACTCGCTCTGCACAGTGCTCTTACAGCCTACCGGGAACATCTCTTCCAAAGGCCTGTGAAACGCAGTTTCTTTGCAGGCCTGATCTGGCTGAAGTAGGACTTCTGCTCTGGGTGTGCTACTTTGCCCTAGAGCTGAAAGGCACAACGTGCAGGCTTCTTTCCAAAGGGCGAGTTGGGCCCCACAGCATCTTGCTTCCAGCTCTTTGGGAAGCTAAGAAACAACTCGCTCTGCACAGTGCTCTTACAGCCTACCGGGAACATCTCTTCCAAAGGCCTGTGAAACGCAGTTTCTTTGCAGGCCTGATCTGGCTGAAGTAGGACTTCTGCTCTGGGTGTGCTACTTTGCCCTAGAGCTGAAAGGCACAACGTGCAGGCTTCTTTCCAAAGGGCGAGTTGGGCCCCACAGCATCTTGCTTCCAGCTCTTTGGGAAGCTAAGAAACAACTCGCTCTGCACAGTGCTCTTACAGCCTACTGGGAACATCTCTTCCAAAGGCCTGTGAAACGCAGTTTCTTTGCAGGCCTGATCTGGCTGAAGTAGGACTTCTGCTCTGGGTGTGCTACTTTGCCCTAGAGCTGAAAGGCACAACGTGCAGGCTTCTTTCCAAAGGGCGAGTTGGGCCCCACAGCATCTTGCTTCCAGCTCTTTGGGAAGCTAAGAAACAACTCGCTCTGCACAGTGCTCTTACAGCCTACCGGGAACATCTCTTCCAAAGGCCTGTGAAACGCAGTTTCTTTGCAGGCCTGATCTGGCTGAAGTAGGACTTCTGCTCTGGGTGTGCTACTTTGCCCTAGAGCTGAAAGGCACAACGTGCAGGCTTCTTTCCAAAGGGCGAGTTGGGCCCCACAGCATCTTGCTTCCAGCTCTTTGGGAAGCTAAGAAACAACTCGCTCTGCACAGTGCTCTTACAGCCTACCGGGAACATCTCTTCCAAAGGCCTGTGAAACGCAGTTTCTTTGCAGGCCTGATCTGGCTGAAGTAGGACTTCTGCTCTGGGTGTGCTACTTTGCCCTAGAGCTGAAAGGCACAACGTGCAGGCTTCTTTCCAAAGGGCGAGTTGGGCCCCACAGCATCTTGCTTCCAGCTCTTTGGGAAGCTAAGAAACAACTCGCTCTGCACAGTGCTCTTACAGCCTACCGGGAACATCTCTTCCAAAGGCCTGTGAAACGCAGTTTCTTTGCAGGCCTGATCTGGCTGAAGTAGGACTTCTGCTCTGGGTGTGCTACTTTGCCCTAGAGCTGAAAGGCACAACGTGCAGGCTTCTTTCCAAAGGGCGAGTTGGGCCCCACAGCATCTTGCTTCCAGCTCTTTGGGAAGCTAAGAAACAACTCGCTCTGCACAGTGCTCTTACAGCCTACCGGGAACATCTCTTCCAAAGGCCTGTGAAACGCAGTTTCTTTGCAGGCCTGATCTGGCTGAAGTAGGACTTCTGCTCTGGGTGTGCTACTTTGCCCTAGAGCTGAAAGGCACAACGTGCAGGCTTCTTTCCAAAGGGCGAGTTGGGCCCCACAGCATCTTGCTTCCAGCTCTTTGGGAAGCTAAGAAACAACTCGCTCTGCACAGTGCTCTTACAGCCTACCGGGAACATCTCTTCCAAAGGCCTGTGAAACGCAGTTTCTTTGCAGGCCTGATCTGGCTGAAGTAGGACTTCTGCTCTGGGTGTGCTACTTTGCCCTAGAGCTGAAAGGCACAACGTGCAGGCTTCTTTCCAAAGGGCGAGTTGGGCCCCACAGCATCTTGCTTCCAGCTCTTTGGGAAGCTAAGAAACAACTCGCTCTGCACAGTGCTCTTACAGCCTACTGGGAACATCTCTTCCAAAGGCCTGTGAAACGCAGTTTCTTTGCAGGCCTGATCTGGCTGAAGTAGGACTTCTGCTCTGGGTGTGCTACTTTGCCCTAGAGCTGAAAGGCACAACGTGCAGGCTTCTTTCCAAAGGGCGAGTTGGGCCCCACAGCATCTTGCTTCCAGCTCTTTGGGAAGCTAAGAAACAACTCGCTCTGCACAGTGCTCTTACAGCCTACCGGGAACATCTCTTCCAAAGGCCTGTGAAACGCAGTTTCTTTGCAGGCCTGATCTGGCTGAAGTAGGACTTCTGCTCTGGGTGTGCTACTTTGCCCTAGAGCTGAAAGGCACAACGTGCAGGCTTCTTTCCAAAGGGCGAGTTGGGCCCCACAGCATCTTGCTTCCAGCTCTTTGGGAAGCTAAGAAACAACTCGCTCTGCACAGTGCTCTTACAGCCTAGTGGGAACATCTCTTCCAAAGGCCTGTGAAACGCAGTTTCTTTGCAGGCCTGATCTGGCTGAAGTAGGACTTCTGCTCTGGGTGTGCTACTTTGCCCTAGAGCTGAAAGGCACAACGTGCAGGCTTCTTTCCAAAGGGCGAGTTGGGCCCCACAGCATCTTGCTTCCAGCTCTTTGGGAAGCTAAGAAACAACTCGCTCTGCACAGTGCTCTTACAGCCTACTGGGAACATCTCTTCCAAAGGCCTGTGAAACGCAGTTTCTTTGCAGGCCTGATCTGGCTGAAGTAGGACTTCTGCTCTGGGTGTGCTACTTTGCCCTAGAGCTGAAAGGCACAACGTGCAGGCTTCTTTCCAAAGGGCGAGTTGGGCCCCACAGCATCTTGCTTCCAGCTCTTTGGGAAGCTAAGAAACAACTCGCTCTGCACAGTGCTCTTACAGCCTACCGGGAACATCTCTTCCAAAGGCCTGTGAAACGCAGTTTCTTTGCAGGCCTGATCTGGCTGAAGTAGGACTTCTGCTCTGGGTGTGCTACTTTGCCCTAGAGCTGAAAGGCACAACGTGCAGGCTTCTTTCCAAAGGGCGAGTTGGGCCCCACAGCATCTTGCTTCCAGCTCTTTGGGAAGCTAAGAAACAACTCGCTCTGCACAGTGCTCTTACAGCCTACCGGGAACATCTCTTCCAAAGGCCTGTGAAACGCAGTTTCTTTGCAGGCCTGATCTGGCTGAAGTAGGACTTCTGCTCTGGGTGTGCTACTTTGCCCTAGAGCTGAAAGGCACAACGTGCAGGCTTCTTTCCAAAGGGCGAGTTGGGCCCCACAGCATCTTGCTTCCAGCTCTTTGGGAAGCTAAGAAACAACTCGCTCTGCACAGTGCTCTTACAGCCTACCGGGAACATCTCTTCCAAAGGCCTGTGAAACGCAGTTTCTTTGCAGGCCTGATCTGGCTGAAGTAGGACTTCTGCTCTGGGTGTGCTACTTTGCCCTAGAGCTGAAAGGCACAACGTGCAGGCTTCTTTCCAAAGGGCGAGTTGGGCCCCACAGCATCTTGCTTCCAGCTCTTTGGGAAGCTAAGAAACAACTCGCTCTGCACAGTGCTCTTACAGCCTACCGGGAACATCTCTTCCAAAGGCCTGTGAAACGCAGTTTCTTTGCAGGCCTGATCTGGCTGAAGTAGGACTTCTGCTCTGGGTGTGCTACTTTGCCCTAGAGCTGAAAGGCACAACGTGCAGGCTTCTTTCCAAAGGGCGAGTTGGGCCCCACAGCATCTTGCTTCCAGCTCTTTGGGAAGCTAAGAAACAACTCGCTCTGCACAGTGCTCTTACAGCCTAGCGGGAACATCTCTTCCAAAGGCCTGTGAAACGCAGTTTCTTTGCAGGCCTGATCTGGCTGAAGTAGGACTTCTGCTCTGGGTGTGCTACTTTGCCCTAGAGCTGAAAGGCACAACGTGCAGGCTTCTTTCCAAAGGGCGAGTTGGGCCCCACAGCATCTTGCTTCCAGCTCTTTGGGAAGCTAAGAAACAACTCGCTCTGCACAGTGCTCTTACAGCCTACCGGGAACATCTCTTCCAAAGGCCTGTGAAACGCAGTTTCTTTGCAGGCCTGATCTGGCTGAAGTAGGACTTCTGCTCTGGGTGTGCTACTTTGCCCTAGAGCTGAAAGGCACAACGTGCAGGCTTCTTTCCAAAGGGCGAGTTGGGCCCCACAGCATCTTGCTTCCAGCTCTTTGGGAAGCTAAGAAACAACTCGCTCTGCACAGTGCTCTTACAGCCTACCGGGAACATCTCTTCCAAAGGCCTGTGAAACGCAGTTTCTTTGCAGGCCTGATCTGGCTGAAGTAGGACTTCTGCTCTGGGTGTGCTACTTTGCCCTAGAGCTGAAAGGCACAACGTGCAGGCTTCTTTCCAAAGGGCGAGTTGGGCCCCACAGCATCTTGCTTCCAGCTCTTTGGGAAGCTAAGAAACAACTCGCTCTGCACAGTGCTCTTACAGCCTACCGGGAACATCTCTTCCAAAGGCCTGTGAAACGCAGTTTCTTTGCAGGCCTGATCTGGCTGAAGTAGGACTTCTGCTCTGGGTGTGCTACTTTGCCCTAGAGCTGAAAGGCACAACGTGCAGGCTTCTTTCCAAAGGGCGAGTTGGGCCCCACAGCATCTTGCTTCCAGCTCTTTGGGAAGCTAAGAAACAACTCGCTCTGCACAGTGCTCTTACAGCCTACCGGGAACATCTCTTCCAAAGGCCTGTGAAACGCAGTTTCTTTGCAGGCCTGATCTGGCTGAAGTAGGACTTCTGCTCTGGGTGTGCTACTTTGCCCTAGAGCTGAAAGGCACAACGTGCAGGCTTCTTTCCAAAGGGCGAGTTGGGCCCCACAGCATCTTGCTTCCAGCTCTTTGGGAAGCTAAGAAACAACTCGCTCTGCACAGTGCTCTTACAGCCTACCGGGAACATCTCTTCCAAAGGCCTGTGAAACGCAGTTTCTTTGCAGGCCTGATCTGGCTGAAGTAGGACTTCTGCTCTGGGTGTTCTACTTTGCCCTAGAGCTGAAAGGCACAACGTGCAGGCTTCTTTCCAAAGGGCGAGTTGGGCCCCACAGCATCTTGCTTCCAGCTCTTTGGGAAGCTAAGAAACAACTCGCTCTGCACAGTGCTCTTACAGCCTACCGGGAACATCTCTTCCAAAGGCCTGTGAAACGCAGTTTCTTTGCAGGCCTGATCTGGCTGAAGTAGGACTTCTGCTCTGGGTGTGCTACTTTGCCCTAGAGCTGAAAGGCACAACGTGCAGGCTTCTTTCCAAAGGGCGAGTTGGGCCCCACAGCATCTTGCTTCCAGCTCTTTGGGAAGCTAAGAAACAACTCGCTCTGCACAGTGCTCTTACAGCCTACCGGGAACATCTCTTCCAAAGGCCTGTGAAACGCAGTTTCTTTGCAGGCCTGATCTGGCTGAAGTAGGACTTCTGCTCTGGGTGTGCTACTTTGCCCTAGAGCTGAAAGGCACAACGTGCAGGCTTCTTTCCAAAGGGCGAGTTGGGCCCCACAGCATCTTGCTTCCAGCTCTTTGGGAAGCTAAGAAACAACTCGCTCTGCACAGTGCTCTTACAGCCTACCGGGAACATCTCTTCCAAAGGCCTGTGAAACGCAGTTTCTTTGCAGGCCTGATCTGGCTGAAGTAGGACTTCTGCTCTGGGTGTGCTACTTTGCCCTAGAGCTGAAAGGCACAACGTGCAGGCTTCTTTCCAAAGGGCGAGTTGGGCCCCACAGCATCTTGCTTCCAGCTCTTTGGGAAGCTAAGAAACAACTCGCTCTGCACAGTGCTCTTACAGCCTACCGGGAACATCTCTTCCAAAGGCCTGTGAAACGCAGTTTCTTTGCAGGCCTGATCTGGCTGAAGTAGGACTTCTGCTCTGGGTGTGCTACTTTGCCCTAGAGCTGAAAGGCACAACGTGCAGGCTTCTTTCCAAAGGGCGAGTTGGGCCCCACAGCATCTTGCTTCCAGCTCTTTGGGAAGCTAAGAAACAACTCGCTCTGCACAGTGCTCTTACAGCCTACCGGGAACATCTCTTCCAAAGGCCTGTGAAACGCAGTTTCTTTGCAGGCCTGATCTGGCTGAAGTAGGACTTCTGCTCTGGGTGTGCTACTTTGCCCTAGAGCTGAAAGGCACAACGTGCAGGCTTCTTTCCAAAGGGCGAGTTGGGCCCCACAGCATCTTGCTTCCAGCTCTTTGGGAAGCTAAGAAACAACTCGCTCTGCACAGTGCTCTTACAGCCTACTGGGAACATCTCTTCCAAAGGCCTGTGAAACGCAGTTTCTTTGCAGGCCTGATCTGGCTGAAGTAGGACTTCTGCTCTGGGTGTGCTACTTTGCCCTAGAGCTGAAAGGCACAACGTGCAGGCTTCTTTCCAAAGGGCGAGTTGGGCCCCACAGCATCTTGCTTCCAGCTCTTTGGGAAGCTAAGAAACAACTCGCTCTGCACAGTGCTCTTACAGCCTACCGGGAACATCTCTTCCAAAGGCCTGTGAAACGCAGTGTCTTTGCAGGCCTGATCTGGCTGAAGTAGGACTTCTGCTCTGGGTGTGTTACTTTGCCCTAGAGCTGAAAGGCACAACGTGCAGGCTTCTTTCCAAAGGGCGAGTTGGGCCCCACAGCATCTTGCTTCCAGCTCTTTGGGAAGCTAAGAAACAACTCGCTCTGCACAGTGCTCTTACAGCCTACCGGGAACATCTCTTCCAAAGGCCTGTGAAACGCAGTTTCTTTGCAGGCCTGATCTGGCTGAAGTAGGACTTCTGCTCTGGGTGTGCTCCATTGCCCTAGAGCTGAAAGGCACAACGTGCAGGCTTCTTTCCAAAGGGCGAGTTGGGCCCCACAGCATCTTGCTTCCAGCTCTTTGGGAAGCTAAGAAACAACTCGCTCTGCACAGTGCTCTTACAGCCTACCGGGAACATCTCTTCCAAAGGCCTGTGAAACGCAGTGTCTTTGCAGGCCTGATCTGGCTGAAGTAGGACTTCTGCTCTGGGTGTGCTCCATTGCCCTAGAGCTGAAAGGCACAACGTGCAGGCTTCTTTCCAAAGGGCGAGTTGGGCCCCACAGCATCTTGCTTCCAGCTCTTTGGGAAGCTAAGAAACAACTCGCTCTGCACAGTGCTCTTACAGCCTACCGGGAACATCTCTTCCAAAGGCCTGTGAAACGCAGTTTCTTTGCAGGCCTGATCTGGCTGAAGTAGGACTTCTGCTCTGGGTGTGCTCCATTGCCCTAGAGCTGAAAGGCACAACGTGCAGGCTTCTTTCCAAAGGGCGAGTTGGGCCCCACAGCATCTTGCTTCCAGCTCTTTGGGAAGCTAAGAAACAACTCGCTCTGCACAGTGCTCTTACAGCCTACCGGGAACATCTCTTCCAAAGGCCTGTGAAACGCAGTTTCTTTGCAGGCCTGATCTGGCTGAAGTAGGACTTCTGCTCTGGGTGTGCTACTTTGCCCTAGAGCTGAAAGGCACAACGTGCAGGCTTCTTTCCAAAGGGCGAGTTGGGCCCCACAGCATCTTGCTTCCAGCTCTTTGGGAAGCTAAGAAACAACTCGCTCTGCACAGTGCTCTTACAGCCTAGTGGGAACATCTCTTCCAAAGGCCTGTGAAACGCAGTTTCTTTGCAGGCCTGATCTGGCTGAAGTAGGACTTCTGCTCTGGGTGTGCTACTTTGCCCTAGAGCTGAAAGGCACAACGTGCAGGCTTCTTTCCAAAGGGCGAGTTGGGCCCCACAGCATCTTGCTTCCAGCTCTTTGGGAAGCTAAGAAACAACTCGCTCTGCACAGTGCTCTTACAGCCTACTGGGAACATCTCTTCCAAAGGCCTGTGAAACGCAGTTTCTTTGCAGGCCTGATCTGGCTGAAGTAGGACTTCTGCTCTGGGTGTGCTACTTTGCCCTAGAGCTGAAAGGCACAACGTGCAGGCTTCTTTCCAAAGGGCGAGTTGGGCCCCACAGCATCTTGCTTCCAGCTCTTTGGGAAGCTAAGAAACAACTCGCTCTGCACAGTGCTCTTACAGCCTACCGGGAACATCTCTTCCAAAGGCCTGTGAAACGCAGTTTCTTTGCAGGCCTGATCTGGCTGAAGTAGGACTTCTGCTCTGGGTGTGCTACTTTGCCCTAGAGCTGAAAGGCACAACGTGCAGGCTTCTTTCCAAAGGGCGAGTTGGGCCCCACAGCATCTTGCTTCCAGCTCTTTGGGAAGCTAAGAAACAACTCGCTCTGCACAGTGCTCTTACAGCCTACCGGGAACATCTCTTCCAAAGGCCTGTGAAACGCAGTTTCTTTGCAGGCCTGATCTGGCTGAAGTAGGACTTCTGCTCTGGGTGTGCTACTTTGCCCTAGAGCTGAAAGGCACAACGTGCAGGCTTCTTTCCAAAGGGCGAGTTGGGCCCCACAGCATCTTGCTTCCAGCTCTTTGGGAAGCTAAGAAACAACTCGCTCTGCACAGTGCTCTTACAGCCTACCGGGAACATCTCTTCCAAAGGCCTGTGAAACGCAGTTTCTTTGCAGGCCTGATCTGGCTGAAGTAGGACTTCTGCTCTGGGTGTGCTACTTTGCCCTAGAGCTGAAAGGCACAACGTGCAGGCTTCTTTCCAAAGGGCGAGTTGGGCCCCACAGCATCTTGCTTCCAGCTCTTTGGGAAGCTAAGAAACAACTCGCTCTGCACAGTGCTCTTACAGCCTACCGGGAACATCTCTTCCAAAGGCCTGTGAAACGCAGTTTCTTTGCAGGCCTGATCTGGCTGAAGTAGGACTTCTGCTCTGGGTGTGCTACTTTGCCCTAGAGCTGAAAGGCACAACGTGCAGGCTTCTTTCCAAAGGGCGAGTTGGGCCCCACAGCATCTTGCTTCCAGCTCTTTGGGAAGCTAAGAAACAACTCGCTCTGCACAGTGCTCTTACAGCCTACTGGGAACATCTCTTCCAAAGGCCTGTGAAACGCAGTTTCTTTGCAGGCCTGATCTGGCTGAAGTAGGACTTCTGCTCTGGGTGTGCTACTTTGCCCTAGAGCTGAAAGGCACAACGTGCAGGCTTCTTTCCAAAGGGCGAGTTGGGCCCCACAGCATCTTGCTTCCAGCTCTTTGGGAAGCTAAGAAACAACTCGCTCTGCACAGTGCTCTTACAGCCTACCGGGAACATCTCTTCCAAAGGCCTGTGAAACGCATTGTCTTTGCAGGCCTGATCTGGCTGAAGTAGGACTTCTGCTCTGGGTGTTTTACATTGCCCTAGAGCTGAAAGGCACAACGTGCAGGCTTCTTTCCAAAGGGCGAGTTGGGCCCCACAGCATCTTGCTTCCAGCTCTTTGGGAAGCTAAGAAACAACTCGCTCTGCACAGTGCTCTTACAGCCTACCGGGAACATCTCTTCCAAAGGCCTGTGAAACGCAGTTTCTTTGCAGGCCTGATCTGGCTGAAGTAGGACTTCTGCTCTGGGTGTGCTACATTGCCCTAGAGCTGAAAGGCACAACGTGCAGGCTTCTTTCCAAAGGGCGAGTTGGGCCCCACAGCATCTTGCTTCCAGCTCTTTGGGAAGCTAAGAAACAACTCGCTCTGCACAGTGCTCTTACAGCCTACCGGGAACATCTCTTCCAAAGGCCTGTGAAACGCAGTTTCTTTGCAGGCCTGATCTGGCTGAAGTAGGACTTCTGCTCTGGGTGTGCTACTTTGCCCTAGAGCTGAAAGGCACAACGTGCAGGCTTCTTTCCAAAGGGCGAGTTGGGCCCCACAGCATCTTGCTTCCAGCTCTTTGGGAAGCTAAGAAACAACTCGCTCTGCACAGTGCTCTTACAGCCTACCGGGAACATCTCTTCCAAAGGCCTGTGAAACGCAGTTTCTTTGCAGGCCTGATCTGGCTGAAGTAGGACTTCTGCTCTGGGTGTGCTCCATTGCCCTAGAGCTGAAAGGCACAACGTGCAGGCTTCTTTCCAAAGGGCGAGTTGGGCCCCACAGCATCTTGCTTCCAGCTCTTTGGGAAGCTAAGAAACAACTCGCTCTGCACAGTGCTCTTACAGCCTACCGGGAACATCTCTTCCAAAGGCCTGTGAAACGCAGTTTCTTTGCAGGCCTGATCTGGCTGAAGTAGGACTTCTGCTCTGGGTGTGCTACTTTGCCCTAGAGCTGAAAGGCACAACGTGCAGGCTTCTTTCCAAAGGGCGAGTTGGGCCCCACAGCATCTTGCTTCCAGCTCTTTGGGAAGCTAAGAAACAACTCGCTCTGCACAGTGCTCTTACAGCCTACCGGGAACATCTCTTCCAAAGGCCTGTGAAACGCAGTTTCTTTGCAGGCCTGATCTGGCTGAAGTAGGACTTCTGCTCTGGGTGTGCTACTTTGCCCTAGAGCTGAAAGGCACAACGTGCAGGCTTCTTTCCAAAGGGCGAGTTGGGCCCCACAGCATCTTGCTTCCAGCTCTTTGGGAAGCTAAGAAACAACTCGCTCTGCACAGTGCTCTTACAGCCTACCGGGAACATCTCTTCCAAAGGCCTGTGAAACGCAGTTTCTTTGCAGGCCTGATCTGGCTGAAGTAGGACTTCTGCTCTGGGTGTGCTACTTTGCCCTAGAGCTGAAAGGCACAACGTGCAGGCTTCTTTCCAAAGGGCGAGTTGGGCCCCACAGCATCTTGCTTCCAGCTCTTTGGGAAGCTAAGAAACAACTCGCTCTGCACAGTGCTCTTACAGCCTACCGGGAACATCTCTTCCAAAGGCCTGTGAAACGCAGTTTCTTTGCAGGCCTGATCTGGCTGAAGTAGGACTTCTGCTCTGGGTGTGCTACTTTGCCCTAGAGCTGAAAGGCACAACGTGCAGGCTTCTTTCCAAAGGGCGAGTTGGGCCCCACAGCATCTTGCTTCCAGCTCTTTGGGAAGCTAAGAAACAACTCGCTCTGCACAGTGCTCTTACAGCCTACCGGGAACATCTCTTCCAAAGGCCTGTGAAACGCAGTTTCTTTGCAGGCCTGATCTGGCTGAAGTAGGACTTCTGCTCTGGGTGTGCTACTTTGCCCTAGAGCTGAAAGGCACAACGTGCAGGCTTCTTTCCAAAGGGCGAGTTGGGCCCCACAGCATCTTGCTTCCAGCTCTTTGGGAAGCTAAGAAACAACTCGCTCTGCACAGTGCTCTTACAGCCTACCGGGAACATCTCTTCCAAAGGCCTGTGAAACGCAGTTTCTTTGCAGGCCTGATCTGGCTGAAGTAGGACTTCTGCTCTGGGTGTGCTACTTTGCCCTAGAGCTGAAAGGCACAACGTGCAGGCTTCTTTCCAAAGGGCGAGTTGGGCCCCACAGCATCTTGCTTCCAGCTCTTTGGGAAGCTAAGAAACAACTCGCTCTGCACAGTGCTCTTACAGCCTACCGGGAACATCTCTTCCAAAGGCCTGTGAAACGCAGTTTCTTTGCAGGCCTGATCTGGCTGAAGTAGGACTTCTGCTCTGGGTGTGCTACTTTGCCCTAGAGCTGAAAGGCACAACGTGCAGGCTTCTTTCCAAAGGGCGAGTTGGGCCCCACAGCATCTTGCTTCCAGCTCTTTGGGAAGCTAAGAAACAACTCGCTCTGCACAGTGCTCTTACAGCCTACCGGGAACATCTCTTCCAAAGGCCTGTGAAACGCAGTTTCTTTGCAGGCCTGATCTGGCTGAAGTAGGACTTCTGCTCTGGGTGTGCTCCATTGCCCTAGAGCTGAAAGGCACAACGTGCAGGCTTCTTTCCAAAGGGCGAGTTGGGCCCCACAGCATCTTGCTTCCAGCTCTTTGGGAAGCTAAGAAACAACTCGCTCTGCACAGTGCTCTTACAGCCTACCGGGAACATCTCTTCCAAAGGCCTGTGAAACGCAGTTTCTTTGCAGGCCTGATCTGGCTGAAGTAGGACTTCTGCTCTGGGTGTGCTCCATTGCCCTAGAGCTGAAAGGCACAACGTGCAGGCTTCTTTCCAAAGGGCGAGTTGGGCCCCACAGCATCTTGCTTCCAGCTCTTTGGGAAGCTAAGAAACAACTCGCTCTGCACAGTGCTCTTACAGCCTACCGGGAACATCTCTTCCAAAGGCCTGTGAAACGCAGTTTCTTTGCAGGCCTGATCTGGCTGAAGTAGGACTTCTGCTCTGGGTGTGCTACATTGCCCTAGAGCTGAAAGGCACAACGTGCAGGCTTCTTTCCAAAGGGCGAGTTGGGCCCCACAGCATCTTGCTTCCAGCTCTTTGGGAAGCTAAGAAACAACTCGCTCTGCACAGTGCTCTTACAGCCTACCGGGAACATCTCTTCCAAAGGCCTGTGAAACGCAGTTTCTTTGCAGGCCTGATCTGGCTGAAGTAGGACTTCTGCTCTGGGTGTGCTCCATTGCCCTAGAGCTGAAAGGCACAACGTGCAGGCTTCTTTCCAAAGGGCGAGTTGGGCCCCACAGCATCTTGCTTCCAGCTCTTTGGGAAGCTAAGAAACAACTCGCTCTGCACAGTGCTCTTACAGCCTACCGGGAACATCTCTTCCAAAGGCCTGTGAAACGCAGTGTCTTTGCAGGCCTGATCTGGCTGAAGTAGGACTTCTGCTCTGGGTGTGCTACATTGCCCTAGAGCTGAAAGGCACAACGTGCAGGCTTCTTTCCAAAGGGCGAGTTGGGCCCCACAGCATCTTGCTTCCAGCTCTTTGGGAAGCTAAGAAACAACTCGCTCTGCACAGTGCTCTTACAGCCTACCGGGAACATCTCTTCCAAAGGCCTGTGAAACGCAGTTTCTTTGCAGGCCTGATCTGGCTGAAGTAGGACTTCTGCTCTGGGTGTGCTACTTTGCCCTAGAGCTGAAAGGCACAACGTGCAGGCTTCTTTCCAAAGGGCGAGTTGGGCCCCACAGCATCTTGCTTCCAGCTCTTTGGGAAGCTAAGAAACAACTCGCTCTGCACAGTGCTCTTACAGCCTACCGGGAACATCTCTTCCAAAGGCCTGTGAAACGCAGTTTCTTTGCAGGCCTGATCTGGCTGAAGTAGGACTTCTGCTCTGGGTGTGCTCCATTGCCCTAGAGCTGAAAGGCACAACGTGCAGGCTTCTTTCCAAAGGGCGAGTTGGGCCCCACAGCATCTTGCTTCCAGCTCTTTGGGAAGCTAAGAAACAACTCGCTCTGCACAGTGCTCTTACAGCCTACCGGGAACATCTCTTCCAAAGGCCTGTGAAACGCAGTTTCTTTGCAGGCCTGATCTGGCTGAAGTAGGACTTCTGCTCTGGGTGTGCTACTTTGCCCTAGAGCTGAAAGGCACAACGTGCAGGCTTCTTTCCAAAGGGCGAGTTGGGCCCCACAGCATCTTGCTTCCAGCTCTTTGGGAAGCTAAGAAACAACTCGCTCTGCACAGTGCTCTTACAGCCTACCGGGAACATCTCTTCCAAAGGCCTGTGAAACGCAGTTTCTTTGCAGGCCTGATCTGGCTGAAGTAGGACTTCTGCTCTGGGTGTGCTCCATTGCCCTAGAGCTGAAAGGCACAACGTGCAGGCTTCTTTCCAAAGGGCGAGTTGGGCCCCACAGCATCTTGCTTCCAGCTCTTTGGGAAGCTAAGAAACAACTCGCTCTGCACAGTGCTCTTACAGCCTACCGGGAACATCTCTTCCAAAGGCCTGTGAAACGCAGTTTCTTTGCAGGCCTGATCTGGCTGAAGTAGGACTTCTGCTCTGGGTGTGCTCCATTGCCCTAGAGCTGAAAGGCACAACGTGCAGGCTTCTTTCCAAAGGGCGAGTTGGGCCCCACAGCATCTTGCTTCCAGCTCTTTGGGAAGCTAAGAAACAACTCGCTCTGCACAGTGCTCTTACAGCCTACCGGGAACATCTCTTCCAAAGGCCTGTGAAACGCAGTTTCTTTGCAGGCCTGATCTGGCTGAAGTAGGACTTCTGCTCTGGGTGTGCTCCATTGCCCTAGAGCTGAAAGGCACAACGTGCAGGCTTCTTTCCAAAGGGCGAGTTGGGCCCCACAGCATCTTGCTTCCAGCTCTTTGGGAAGCTAAGAAACAACTCGCTCTGCACAGTGCTCTTACAGCCTACCGGGAACATCTCTTCCAAAGGCCTGTGAAACGCAGTGTCTTTGCAGGCCTGATCTGGATGAAGTAGGACTTCTGCTCTGGGTGTGCTCCATTGCCCTAGAGCTGAAAGGCACAACGTGCAGGCTTCTTTCCAAAGGGCGAGTTGGGCCCCACAGCATCTTGCTTCCAGCTCTTTGGGAAGCTAAGAAACAACTCGCTCTGCACAGTGCTCTTACAGCCTACCGGGAACATCTCTTCCAAAGGCCTGTGAAACGCAGTTTCTTTGCAGGCCTGATCTGGCTGAAGTAGGACTTCTGCTCTGGGTGTGCTCCATTGCCCTAGAGCTGAAAGGCACAACGTGCAGGCTTCTTTCCAAAGGGCGAGTTGGGCCCCACAGCATCTTGCTTCCAGCTCTTTGGGAAGCTAAGAAACAACTCGCTCTGCACAGTGCTCTTACAGCCTACCGGGAACATCTCTTCCAAAGGCCTGTGAAACGCAGTTTCTTTGCAGGCCTGATCTGGCTGAAGTAGGACTTCTGCTCTGGGTGTGCTCCATTGCCCTAGAGCTGAAAGGCACAACGTGCAGGCTTCTTTCCAAAGGGCGAGTTGGGCCCCACAGCATCTTGCTTCCAGCTCTTTGGGAAGCTAAGAAACAACTCGCTCTGCACAGTGCTCTTACAGCCTAGTGGGAACATCTCTTCCAAAGGCCTGTGAAACGCAGTTTCTTTGCAGGCCTGATCTGGCTGAAGTAGGACTTCTGCTCTGGGTGTGCTCCATTGCCCTAGAGCTGAAAGGCACAACGTGCAGGCTTCTTTCCAAAGGGCGAGTTGGGCCCCACAGCATCTTGCTTCCAGCTCTTTGGGAAGCTAAGAAACAACTCGCTCTGCACAGTGCTCTTACAGCCTACCGGGAACATCTCTTCCAAAGGCCTGTGAAACGCAGTTTCTTTGCAGGCCTGATCTGGCTGAAGTAGGACTTCTGCTCTGGGTGTGCTCCATTGCCCTAGAGCTGAAAGGCACAACGTGCAGGCTTCTTTCCAAAGGGCGAGTTGGGCCCCACAGCATCTTGCTTCCAGCTCTTTGGGAAGCTAAGAAACAACTCGCTCTGCACAGTGCTCTTACAGCCTAGCGGGAACATCTCTTCCAAAGGCCTGTGAAACGCAGTTTCTTTGCAGGCCTGATCTGGCTGAAGTAGGACTTCTGCTCTGGGTGTGCTACTTTGCCCTAGAGCTGAAAGGCACAACGTGCAGGCTTCTTTCCAAAGGGCGAGTTGGGCCCCACAGCATCTTGCTTCCAGCTCTTTGGGAAGCTAAGAAACAACTCGCTCTGCACAGTGCTCTTACAGCCTACCGGGAACATCTCTTCCAAAGGCCTGTGAAACGCAGTTTCTTTGCAGGCCTGATCTGGCTGAAGTAGGACTTCTGCTCTGGGTGTGCTACTTTGCCCTAGAGCTGAAAGGCACAACGTGCAGGCTTCTTTCCAAAGGGCGAGTTGGGCCCCACAGCATCTTGCTTCCAGCTCTTTGGGAAGCTAAGAAACAACTCGCTCTGCACAGTGCTCTTACAGCCTACCGGGAACATCTCTTCCAAAGGCCTGTGAAACGCAGTTTCTTTGCAGGCCTGATCTGGCTGAAGTAGGACTTCTGCTCTGGGTGTGCTCCATTGCCCTAGAGCTGAAAGGCACAACGTGCAGGCTTCTTTCCAAAGGGCGAGTTGGGCCCCACAGCATCTTGCTTCCAGCTCTTTGGGAAGCTAAGAAACAACTCGCTCTGCACAGTGCTCTTACAGCCTAGTGGGAACATCTCTTCCAAAGGCCTGTGAAACGCAGTTTCTTTGCAGGCCTGATCTGGCTGAAGTAGGACTTCTGCTCTGGGTGTGCTCCATTGCCCTAGAGCTGAAAGGCACAACGTGCAGGCTTCTTTCCAAAGGGCGAGTTGGGCCCCACAGCATCTTGCTTCCAGCTCTTTGGGAAGCTAAGAAACAACTCGCTCTGCACAGTGCTCTTACAGCCTACCGGGAACATCTCTTCCAAAGGCCTGTGAAACGCAGTTTCTTTGCAGGCCTGATCTGGCTGAAGTAGGACTTCTGCTCTGGGTGTGCTACATTGCCCTAGAGCTGAAAGGCACAACGTGCAGGCTACTTTCCAAAGGGCGAGTTGGGCCCCACAGCATCTTGCTTCCAGCTCTTTGGGAAGCTAAGAAACAACTCGCTCTGCACAGTGCTCTTACAGCCTACCGGGAACATCTCTTCCAAAGGCCTGTGAAACGCAGTTTCTTTGCAGGCCTGATCTGGCTGAAGTAGGACTTCTGCTCTGGGTGTGCTACATTGCCCTAGAGCTGAAAGGCACAACGTGCAGGCTTCTTTCCAAAGGGCGAGTTGGGCCCCACAGCATCTTGCTTCCAGCTCTTTGGGAAGCTAAGAAACAACTCGCTCTGCACAGTGCTCTTACAGCCTACCGGGAACATCTCTTCCAAAGGCCTGTGAAACGCAGTTTCTTTGCAGGCCTGATCTGGCTGAAGTAGGACTTCTGCTCTGGGTGTGCTCCTTTGCCCTAGAGCTGAAAGGCACAACGTGCAGGCTTCTTTCCAAAGGGCGAGTTGGGCCCCACAGCATCTTGCTTCCAGCTCTTTGGGAAGCTAAGAAACAACTCGCTCTGCACAGTGCTCTTACAGCCTACCGGGAACATCTCTTCCAAAGGCCTGTGAAACGCAGTTTCTTTGCAGGCCTGATCTGGCTGAAGTAGGACTTCTGCTCTGGGTGTGCTACATTGCCCTAGAGCTGAAAGGCACAACGTGCAGGCTTCTTTCCAAAGGGCGAGTTGGGCCCCACAGCATCTTGCTTCCAGCTCTTTGGGAAGCTAAGAAACAACTCGCTCTGCACAGTGCTCTTACAGCCTACCGGGAACATCTCTTCCAAAGGCCTGTGAAACGCAGTTTCTTTGCAGGCCTGATCTGGCTGAAGTAGGACTTCTGCTCTGGGTGTGCTACTTTGCCCTAGAGCTGAAAGGCACAACGTGCAGGCTTCTTTCCAAAGGGCGAGTTGGGCCCCACAGCATCTTGCTTCCAGCTCTTTGGGAAGCTAAGAAACAACTCGCTCTGCACAGTGCTCTTACAGCCTACCGGGAACATCTCTTCCAAAGGCCTGTGAAACGCAGTTTCTTTGCAGGCCTGATCTGGCTGAAGTAGGACTTCTGCTCTGGGTGTGCTACTTTGCCCTAGAGCTGAAAGGCACAACGTGCAGGCTTCTTTCCAAAGGGCGAGTTGGGCCCCACAGCATCTTGCTTCCAGCTCTTTGGGAAGCTAAGAAACAACTCGCTCTGCACAGTGCTCTTACAGCCTACCGGGAACATCTCTTCCAAAGGCCTGTGAAACGCAGTTTCTTTGCAGGCCTGATCTGGCTGAAGTAGGACTTCTGCTCTGGGTGTGCTACTTTGCCCTAGAGCTGAAAGGCACAACGTGCAGGCTTCTTTCCAAAGGGCGAGTTGGGCCCCACAGCATCTTGCTTCCAGCTCTTTGGGAAGCTAAGAAACAACTCGCTCTGCACAGTGCTCTTACAGCCTACCGGGAACATCTCTTCCAAAGGCCTGTGAAACGCAGTTTCTTTGCAGGCCTGATCTGGCTGAAGTAGGACTTCTGCTCTGGGTGTGCTCCATTGCCCTAGAGCTGAAAGGCACAACGTGCAGGCTTCTTTCCAAAGGGCGAGTTGGGCCCCACAGCATCTTGCTTCCAGCTCTTTGGGAAGCTAAGAAACAACTCGCTCTGCACAGTGCTCTTACAGCCTAGTGGGAACATCTCTTCCAAAGGCCTGTGAAACGCAGTTTCTTTGCAGGCCTGATCTGGCTGAAGTAGGACTTCTGCTCTGGGTGTGCTACTTTGCCCTAGAGCTGAAAGGCACAACGTGCAGGCTTCTTTCCAAAGGGCGAGTTGGGCCCCACAGCATCTTGCTTCCAGCTCTTTGGGAAGCTAAGAAACAACTCGCTCTGCACAGTGCTCTTACAGCCTACCGGGAACATCTCTTCCAAAGGCCTGTGAAACGCAGTTTCTTTGCAGGCCTGATCTGGCTGAAGTAGGACTTCTGCTCTGGGTGTGCTCCATTGCCCTAGAGCTGAAAGGCACAACGTGCAGGCTTCTTTCCAAAGGGCGAGTTGGGCCCCACAGCATCTTGCTTCCAGCTCTTTGGGAAGCTAAGAAACAACTCGCTCTGCACAGTGCTCTTACAGCCTACCGGGAACATCTCTTCCAAAGGCCTGTGAAACGCAGTTTCTTTGCAGGCCTGATCTGGCTGAAGTAGGACTTCTGCTCTGGGTGTGCTACATTGCCCTAGAGCTGAAAGGCACAACGTGCAGGCTTCTTTCCAAAGGGCGAGTTGGGCCCCACAGCATCTTGCTTCCAGCTCTTTGGGAAGCTAAGAAACAACTCGCTCTGCACAGTGCTCTTACAGCCTACCGGGAACATCTCTTCCAAAGGCCTGTGAAACGCAGTTTCTTTGCAGGCCTGATCTGGCTGAAGTAGGACTTCTGCTCTGGGTGTGCTACATTGCCCTAGAGCTGAAAGGCACAACGTGCAGGCTTCTTTCCAAAGGGCGAGTTGGGCCCCACAGCATCTTGCTTCCAGCTCTTTGGGAAGCTAAGAAACAACTCGCTCTGCACAGTGCTCTTACAGCCTACCGGGAACAAATCTTCCAAAGGCCTGTGAAACGCAGTGTCTTTGCAGGCCTGATCTGGCTGAAGTAGGACTTCTGCTCTGGTTGTGCTCCATTGCCCTAGAGCTGAAAGGCACAACGTGCAGGCTTCTTTCCAAAGGGCGAGTTGGGCCCCACAGCAACTTGCTTCCAGCTCTTTGGGAAGCTAAGAAACAACTCGCTGTGCACAGTGCTCTTACAACCTACCGGGAACATCTCTTCCAAAGGCCTGTGAAACGCAGTTTCTTTGCAGGCCTGATCTGGCTGAAGTAGGACTTCTGCTCTGGGTGTGCTACTTTGCCCTAGAGCTGAAAGGCACAACGTGCAGGCTTCTTTCCAAAGGGCGAGTTGGGCCCCACAGCATCTTGCTTCCAGCTCTTTGGGAAGCTAAGAAACAACTCGCTCTGCACAGTGCTCTTACAGCCTAGTGGGAACATCTCTTCCAAAGGCCTGTGAAACGCAGTTTCTTTGCAGGCCTGATCTGGCTGAAGTAGGACTTCTGCTCTGGGTGTGCTACTTTGCCCTAGAGCTGAAAGGCACAACGTGCAGGCTTCTTTCCAAAGGGCGAGTTGGGCCCCACAGCATCTTGCTTCCAGCTCTTTGGGAAGCTAAGAAACAACTCGCTCTGCACAGTGCTCTTACAGCCTACCGGGAACATCTCTTCCAAAGGCCTGTGAAACGCAGTTTCTTTGCAGGCCTGATCTGGCTGAAGTAGGACTTCTGCTCTGGGTGTGCTACTTTGCCCTAGAGCTGAAAGGCACAACGTGCAGGCTTCTTTCCAAAGGGCGAGTTGGGCCCCACAGCATCTTGCTTCCAGCTCTTTGGGAAGCTAAGAAACAACTCGCTCTGCACAGTGCTCTTACAGCCTAGCGGGAACATCTCTTCCAAAGGCCTGTGAAACGCAGTTTCTTTGCAGGCCTGATCTGGCTGAAGTAGGACTTCTGCTCTGGGTGTGCTACTTTGCCCTAGAGCTGAAAGGCACAACGTGCAGGCTTCTTTCCAAAGGGCGAGTTGGGCCCCACAGCATCTTGCTTCCAGCTCTTTGGGAAGCTAAGAAACAACTCGCTCTGCACAGTGCTCTTACAGCCTACCGGGAACATCTCTTCCAAAGGCCTGTGAAACGCAGTTTCTTTGCAGGCCTGATCTGGCTGAAGTAGGACTTCTGCTCTGGGTGTGCTACTTTGCCCTAGAGCTGAAAGGCACAACGTGCAGGCTTCTTTCCAAAGGGCGAGTTGGGCCCCACAGCATCTTGCTTCCAGCTCTTTGGGAAGCTAAGAAACAACTCGCTCTGCACAGTGCTCTTACAGCCTACCGGGAACATCTCTTCCAAAGGCCTGTGAAACGCAGTTTCTTTGCAGGCCTGATCTGGCTGAAGTAGGACTTCTGCTCTGGGTGTGCTACTTTGCCCTAGAGCTGAAAGGCACAACGTGCAGGCTTCTTTCCAAAGGGCGAGTTGGGCCCCACAGCATCTTGCTTCCAGCTCTTTGGGAAGCTAAGAAACAACTCGCTCTGCACAGTGCTCTTACAGCCTACCGGGAACATCTCTTCCAAAGGCCTGTGAAACGCAGTTTCTTTGCAGGCCTGATCTGGCTGAAGTAGGACTTCTGCTCTGGGTGTGCTACTTTGCCCTAGAGCTGAAAGGCACAACGTGCAGGCTTCTTTCCAAAGGGCGAGTTGGGCCCCACAGCATCTTGCTTCCAGCTCTTTGGGAAGCTAAGAAACAACTCGCTCTGCACAGTGCTCTTACAGCCTAGCGGGAACATCTCTTCCAAAGGCCTGTGAAACGCAGTTTCTTTGCAGGCCTGATCTGGCTGAAGTAGGACTTCTGCTCTGGGTGTGCTACTTTGCCCTAGAGCTGAAAGGCACAACGTGCAGGCTTCTTTCCAAAGGGCGAGTTGGGCCCCACAGCATCTTGCTTCCAGCTCTTTGGGAAGCTAAGAAACAACTCGCTCTGCACAGTGCTCTTACAGCCTACCGGGAACATCTCTTCCAAAGGCCTGTGAAACGCAGTTTCTTTGCAGGCCTGATCTGGCTGAAGTAGGACTTCTGCTCTGGGTGTGCTACTTTGCCCTAGAGCTGAAAGGCACAACGTGCAGGCTTCTTTCCAAAGGGCGAGTTGGGCCCCACAGCATCTTGCTTCCAGCTCTTTGGGAAGCTAAGAAACAACTCGCTCTGCACAGTGCTCTTACAGCCTACCGGGAACATCTCTTCCAAAGGCCTGTGAAACGCAGTTTCTTTGCAGGCCTGATCTGGCTGAAGTAGGACTTCTGCTCTGGGTGTGCTACTTTGCCCTAGAGCTGAAAGGCACAACGTGCAGGCTTCTTTCCAAAGGGCGAGTTGGGCCCCACAGCATCTTGCTTCCAGCTCTTTGGGAAGCTAAGAAACAACTCGCTCTGCACAGTGCTCTTACAGCCTACCGGGAACATCTCTTCCAAAGGCCTGTGAAACGCAGTTTCTTTGCAGGCCTGATCTGGCTGAAGTAGGACTTCTGCTCTGGGTGTGCTACTTTGCCCTAGAGCTGAAAGGCACAACGTGCAGGCTTCTTTCCAAAGGGCGAGTTGGGCCCCACAGCATCTTGCTTCCAGCTCTTTGGGAAGCTAAGAAACAACTCGCTCTGCACAGTGCTCTTACAGCCTACCGGGAACATCTCTTCCAAAGGCCTGTGAAACGCAGTTTCTTTGCAGGCCTGATCTGGCTGAAGTAGGACTTCTGCTCTGGGTGTGCTACTTTGCCCTAGAGCTGAAAGGCACAACGTGCAGGCTTCTTTCCAAAGGGCGAGTTGGGCCCCACAGCATCTTGCTTCCAGCTCTTTGGGAAGCTAAGAAACAACTCGCTCTGCACAGTGCTCTTACAGCCTACCGGGAACATCTCTTCCAAAGGCCTGTGAAACGCAGTTTCTTTGCAGGCCTGATCTGGCTGAAGTAGGACTTCTGCTCTGGGTGTGCTACTTTGCCCTAGAGCTGAAAGGCACAACGTGCAGGCTTCTTTCCAAAGGGCGAGTTGGGCCCCACAGCATCTTGCTTCCAGCTCTTTGGGAAGCTAAGAAACAACTCGCTCTGCACAGTGCTCTTACAGCCTACCGGGAACATCTCTTCCAAAGGCCTGTGAAACGCAGTTTCTTTGCAGGCCTGATCTGGCTGAAGTAGGACTTCTGCTCTGGGTGTGCTACTTTGCCCTAGAGCTGAAAGGCACAACGTGCAGGCTTCTTTCCAAAGGGCGAGTTGGGCCCCACAGCATCTTGCTTCCAGCTCTTTGGGAAGCTAAGAAACAACTCGCTCTGCACAGTGCTCTTACAGCCTACCGGGAACATCTCTTCCAAAGGCCTGTGAAACGCAGTTTCTTTGCAGGCCTGATCTGGCTGAAGTAGGACTTCTGCTCTGGGTGTGCTACTTTGCCCTAGAGCTGAAAGGCACAACGTGCAGGCTTCTTTCCAAAGGGCGAGTTGGGCCCCACAGCATCTTGCTTCCAGCTCTTTGGGAAGCTAAGAAACAACTCGCTCTGCACAGTGCTCTTACAGCCTACCGGGAACATCTCTTCCAAAGGCCTGTGAAACGCAGTTTCTTTGCAGGCCTGATCTGGCTGAAGTAGGACTTCTGCTCTGGGTGTGCTACTTTGCCCTAGAGCTGAAAGGCACAACGTGCAGGCTTCTTTCCAAAGGGCGAGTTGGGCCCCACAGCATCTTGCTTCCAGCTCTTTGGGAAGCTAAGAAACAACTCGCTCTGCACAGTGCTCTTACAGCCTACGTGGGAACATCTCTTCCAAAGGCCTGTGAAACGCAGTTTCTTTGCAGGCCTGATCTGGCTGAAGTAGGACTTCTGCTCTGGGTGTGCTACTTTGCCCTAGAGCTGAAAGGCACAACGTGCAGGCTTCTTTCCAAAGGGCGAGTTGGGCCCCACAGCATCTTGCTTCCAGCTCTTTGGGAAGCTAAGAAACAACTCGCTCTGCACAGTGCTCTTACAGCCTAGTGGGAACATCTCTTCCAAAGGCCTGTGAAACGCAGTTTCTTTGCAGGCCTGATCTGGCTGAAGTAGGACTTCTGCTCTGGGTGTGCTACTTTGCCCTAGAGCTGAAAGGCACAACGTGCAGGCTTCTTTCCAAAGGGCGAGTTGGGCCCCACAGCATCTTGCTTCCAGCTCTTTGGGAAGCTAAGAAACAACTCGCTCTGCACAGTGCTCTTACAGCCTACCGGGAACATCTCTTCCAAAGGCCTGTGAAACGCAGTTTCTTTGCAGGCCTGATCTGGCTGAAGTAGGACTTCTGCTCTGGGTGTGCTACTTTGCCCTAGAGCTGAAAGGCACAACGTGCAGGCTTCTTTCCAAAGGGCGAGTTGGGCCCCACAGCATCTTGCTTCCAGCTCTTTGGGAAGCTAAGAAACAACTCGCTCTGCACAGTGCTCTTACAGCCTACCGGGAACATCTCTTCCAAAGGCCTGTGAAACGCAGTTTCTTTGCAGGCCTGATCTGGCTGAAGTAGGACTTCTGCTCTGGGTGTGCTACTTTGCCCTAGAGCTGAAAGGCACAACGTGCAGGCTTCTTTCCAAAGGGCGAGTTGGGCCCCACAGCATCTTGCTTCCAGCTCTTTGGGAAGCTAAGAAACAACTCGCTCTGCACAGTGCTCTTACAGCCTACCGGGAACATCTCTTCCAAAGGCCTGTGAAACGCAGTTTCTTTGCAGGCCTGATCTGGCTGAAGTAGGACTTCTGCTCTGGGTGTGCTACTTTGCCCTAGAGCTGAAAGGCACAACGTGCAGGCTTCTTTCCAAAGGGCGAGTTGGGCCCCACAGCATCTTGCTT
>NW_027228599.1:0-32555 GCF_037783145.1 Equus przewalskii | reverse complement strand
CGGCAGGTCATTTTGTTTGTCCGGCGGTGGTTCTGGCGAGTCGAGCAGGTGATTCCGGCATGTCCAGCAGGTGGTTCCGGCGAGTCCAGCAGGTGGTTCCGGCATGCTCGGCAGGTGATTCACGGTGTCCGGCATGTGGTTCTGGCACGTCTGAGAGGTGGTTCCGGCATGCCCGGCAGGTGATTCCGAGTGTCCGGCATTTGTTTCTGGCACCTCTGAGAGGAGTGTTCGCCAAGTGGTTCTGGCGTAGCCGGCAGGTCATTTTGCATGTCCGGCGGTGGTTCCGGCGAGTCGAGCTGGTGGTTCCGGCGTGTCCGGCAGGTGGTTCTGGCGTGACCGGCACGGTCTGGCAGGGTTGGTTCCGGCATGCCCGGCAGGTGATTCCGGAGTGTCCGGCATGTGGTTCTGGCACCTCTGAGAGGTGGTTCCGGCATGCCCGGAAGGTGATTCCGGAGTGTCCGGCATTTGGTTCTGGCACCTCTGAGAGGTGGTTCCAGAATGCTTGGCATGTGATTCTGGAGTGTCTGCCAAGTGGTTCTGGCGTAGCCGGCAGTTGATTTTGGCGTGTCCACTAGGTGGTTCTGGGGAGTGGATCAGCTGGTTCTGGCATACTCGGCAGGTGGTACCGGCGTGTCCGGAACATGGTTCTGGCACGTCTGAGAGATGGTTCCGGCATGCCAGGCAGGTGATTCCGGAGTGTCCGGCATGTGGTTCTGTCACCTCTGAGATGTGGGTCCGCGATGCCCGGCAGGTGGTTCCGGAGTGTCTGCCGAGTGGTTCTGGCGTAGTCGGCAGGTGATTCTGGTGTGTCCAGCAGGTGGTTCTGGGTAGTGTATCAGGTGGTTCCAGCATACTCGGCAGGTGGTTCTGGCGTGACCGGCACGAGGTTCCGGCATGTCTGAGAGGTGGTTCCGCCATGCCCGGCAGGTGATTCCGGAGTGTTCCCCAAGTGGTTCAGGCATAGCCGGCAGGTGATTTTGCATGTCCGGCAATGGTTCCGGCGAGTCGAGCCGGTGGTTCCGGCATGACCGGCAGGTGTTTCCGGCATGCCCGGCAGGTGATTCCGGAGCATCCGCCAAGTGTGTCTGGCTACCCGGCAGGTGATTCCGGCATGTCCAGCAGGTGGTTCTGGGGAGTGGATCAGGTGGTTCCGGCAGGCCCGGCAGGTGATTCCGGAGTGTCCGGCATGTGATTCTGGCACCTCTGAGAGGTTGTTCTGGCATGCCCGGCAGGTGATACCGGAGTGTCCGGCATTTGGTCCTGGCACCTCTGAGAGGTGGTTCCGGGATGCCTGGCCTGTGATTCCGGAGTGTCTGCCGAGTGGTTCTGGCGTGTCCAGCAGGTGATTTTGGCATGTCCTTCAGGTGTATCTTGCGAGGCGAGCAGGTGGCTCAGGCATGCTCAACTGGTGCTTCCGGCGTCTCTGGCACGTGGTTCTGGTGTGTCTGAGAGCTGGTTTTGGCATGTCCAGCAGATGATTCCGGAGTGTCCACCAAGTGGTTCTGGTATACCTGGCAGGTGATTTTGGCGTGTCAGGAAGGTGGTTCCGGCTAGTTGAGCAGGTGGATCAGGCGTGCTCGCCAGGGGGTTCAGGCGGGTCAGGCAGGTGGTTTCGGTCTGTTCGGGGAGTGGTTCCGGCATCTCAGGCACATGGTTCCGGCACGTCTGAGAGTTGGTTACGGCCGCCCCGACAGGTTTTTCCGGAGTGTCCGCCAAGTGGTTCTGGCGTAGCTGAAAGGTGATGTTGGCGAGACTGGCAGGGGGTTCCAGCCAGCCCTGCAGGTGATTCCGGAGTGTCTGCCGTGTGGTTCTTGCGTAGCCGGCAGGTGATTTTGGCGTGTCCAGCAGGTGGTTCCGGCGAGCTCGGCAGGTGGTACCGGCGTGTGCGGAACATGGTTCTGGCACGTCTGAGAGATGGTTCCGGCATGCCCGACAGGTGATTCCGGAGTGTCCGGCATGTGGTTCTGCCACCTCTGAGAGGTGGTTCCGGCATGCCCGGCAGGTGGTTCCGGAGTGTCTGCCAAGTGGTTCTGGCGTAGCCGGCAGGTGATTCTGGCGTGTCCAGCAGGTGGTTCTGGGGAGTGGATCAGGTGGTCCGGCATACTCGGCAGGTGGTACCGGCGTGTCCGAAACATGGTTCTGGCAAGTCTGAGAGGTGGTTCCGGAATGCCCGACAGTTGATTCCGGAGTGTTCGCCAAGTGGTTCTGGCGTAGTCGGCAGGTCATTTTGCATGTCCGGCGGTGGTTCCGGCGAGTCGAGCCGGGGCTTCCGGCGTGTCCAGCAGGTGTTTCTGGTCTGTCCGGCAGGTTGTTCTGGCGTGACTGGCACGAGGTTCTGGCACGTCTGAGAGCTGGTTCTGGCATGTCCAGCAGATGATTCCGGAGTGTCCACCAAGTGGTTGTGGCATACCCGGCAGGTGATTTTAGCGTGTCAGGTAGGCGGTTCCAGCGAGTCGAGTAGGTGGTTCCGGCGTGCTCGGCAGGTGGTTCAGGCGGGTCTGGCAGGTGGTTTCGGTCTGTTCGGGGTGTGGTTCCGGCATCTCAGGCACATGGTTCTGGCACATCTGATAGGTGGTTCCGGCCAGCCCGACAGGTGTTTCCATGGTCTCCGCCAAGTAGTTCTGGCATAGCTGGCAGGTGATGTTGGCGTGACCGGCAGGTGGTTCCAGCCAGCCCGGCAGGTAATTCCGAAGAGTTCACCAAATGGTTGCGGCGTAGCAGGCAGTTGCTTTTGGCGTGTCAGGAAGGTGGTTCCGGCTAGTTGAGCAGGTGGATCAGGCGTGCTCGCCAGGGGGTTCATGCGGGTCTGGCAGGTGGTTTCGGTCTGTTCGGGGAGTGGTTCCGGCATCTCAGGCACATGGTTATGGCACGTCTGAGAGGTGGTTCCGGCCGGCCGGAGAGGTGTTTCCGGAGTGTCCGCCAAGTGGTTCTGGCGTAGGTGAAAGGCGATGTTGGCGTGACCGGTAGGTGGTTCCAGCCAGCCGGGCAGGTGATTCCAGAGTGTCTGCCGTGTGGTTCTGGCGTAGCTGGCAGGTGATTTTGGCGTGTCCAGCAGGTGGTTCTGGGGAGTGGATCAGTTGGTTCCGGCATTCTCGGCAGGTGGTACCGGCGTGTCCGGAACATGGTTCTGGCAAGTCTGAGAGGCGGTTCCGGCATGCCCGACAGGTGATTCCGGAGTGTTCGCCAAGTGGTTCTGGCGTAGCCTGCAGGTCATTTTGCATGTCCGGCGGTGGTTCCGCGAGTCGAGCTGGTGGTTCCGGCGTGTCCGGCAGGTGGTTCTGGCGTGACCGGCACGAGGTTCTGGCACGTCTGAGAGTTGGTTCCGGCATGCCCGACAGGTGATTCCGGAGTGTCCGCCACGTGGTTCTGGCGTACCCGGCAGGTGATTTTGGCGTGTCTGGCAGGTGTTTCTTGCAAGTCGAGCATTTGGCTCAGGCATGCTCAGCAGGTGCTTCTGGCGTGTCTGGCAGGTTGTTCTTGTGTGTCTGAGAGCTGGCTCTGGCATGTCTGGCAGATGATTCCGGAGTGTCCACCAAGTGGTTGTGGCATACCCGGCAGGTGATTTTAGCGTGTCAGGTAGGTGGTTCCAGCGAGTCGAGTAGGTGGTTCCGGCGTGCTCGGCAGGTGGTTCAGGCGGGTCTGGCAGGTGGTTTCGGTCTGTTCGGGGTGTGGTTCCGGCATCTCAGGCACATGGTTCTGGCACGTCTGATAGGTGGTTCTGGCCCGCCCGACAGGTGTTTCCATGGTGTCCGCCAAGTGGTTCTGGCATAGCAGGCAGGTGACGTTGGCGTGACCGGCAGGTGGTTCCAGCCAGCCCGGCAGGTGATTCTGAAGTTTTCACCAAATGGTTGTGGCGTAGCCGGAATCTGATTTTTGCATGTCCAGCAGGTGGTTTTGGCGAGTCGAGCAGGTGGTTCTGGCGTGCTCGGCAGGTGCTTCCGGTGTCATTGGCATGTGGTTCCGGCATGTCTGAGAGGTGGTTCCGCCATGCCCGGCAGGTGATTCCGGAGTGTTCGCCAAGTGGTTCTGGCGTAGCTGGCAGGTGATGTTGGCGTGACCGGCAGGTGGTTCCAGCATGCCCGGCAGGTGATTCCGGAGTGTCCGGCATGTGGTTCTGGCGTAGCCGGCAGTTGATTTTGGCGTGTCCACTAGGTGGTTCTGGGGAGTGGATCAGCTGGTTCCGGCTTACTCGGCAGGTGGTACCGGCGTGTCCAGAACATGGTTCTGGCAAGTCTGAGAGGTGGTTCCGGCACGCGCGACAGGTGATTCCGGAGCGTCCGCCAAGTGTTTCTGGTGTACCCGGCAGGTGATTTTGGCATGTCCGACAGGTGTATCTTGCGAGTCGAGCAGGTGGCTCAGGCATGCTCAGCTGGTGCTTCCGGCGTCTCTGGCACGTGGTTCTGGTGTGTCTGAGAGCTGGTTCTGGCATGTCTGGCAGATGATTCCGGAGTGTCCACCAAGTGGTTCTGGTATACCTGGCAGGTGATTTTGGCGTGTCAGGAAGGTGGTTCCGGCTAGTTGAGCAGGTGGATCAGGCGTGCTCGCCAGGGGGTTCAGGCAGGTCTGGCAGGTGGTTTCGGTCTGTTCGGGGTGTGTTTCCGGCATCTCAGGCACATGGTTCTGGCACGTCTGAGAGGTGGTTCCGGCCGGCCCGACAGGTGTTTCCGGAGTGTCCGCCAAGTGGTTCTGGCGTAGCTGAAAGGTGATGTTGGCGTGACCGGCAGGTGGTTCCAGGCAGCCCGGCAGATGATTCCGGAGTGTCTGCCGAGTGGTTCTGGCGTAGCCGGCAGGTGATTTTGGCGTGTCCAGCGGGTGGTTTTGGCGAGTCGAGCAGGTGGTTCCTGCATGCCCGGCAGGTGATTCCGGAGTGTCCGGCATGTGGTTCTGGCACCTCTGAGAGGTGGTTTCGACATGCCCGGCAGGTGGTTCCTGAGTGTCTGCCATGTGGTTCTGGCATAGCTGGCAGGTGATTTTGGTGTGTTCAGCAGGTGGTTCTGGCGAGCTCAGCAGGTGGTACCAGCGTGTCCGGAACATGGTTCTGGCACGTCTGAGAGATGGTTCCGGCATGCCCGGCAGGTGGTTCCGGAGTGTCTGCCGAGTGGTTCTGGCGTAGTCGGCAGGTGATTCTGGCGTGTCCAGCAGGTGGTTCAGGGGAGTGGATCAGGTGGTTCCGGCATACTCGGCAGGTGGTACCGGCGTGTCCGGAACATGGTTCTGGCAAGTCTGAGATGTGGTTCCGGCATGACCGACAGGTGATTCCGGAGTGTTCGCCAACTGGTTCTGGCGTAGCCGGCAGGTCATTTTGTTTGTCCGGCGGTGGTTCCGGCGAGTCGAGCCGGTGTTTCCGGCATGTCAGGCAGGTGATTCCGGCATGTCCAGCAGGTGTTCCGGCATGCCCGGCAGGTGATTCACGAGTGTCCGGCATGTGGTTCTGGCACCTCTGAGAGGTGGTTCCGGCATGCCCGGCAGGTGATTCCCGAGTGTCCGGCATTTGTTTCTGGCACCTCTGAGAGGTGGTTCCGGAATGCTTGGCATGTGATTCTGGAGTGTCTGCCAAGTGGTTCTGGCGTAGCCGGCAGTTGATTTTGGCGTGTCCACTAGGTGGTTCTGGGGAGTGGATCAGCTGGTTCTGGCATACTCGGCAGGTGGTACCGGCGTGTCCGGAACATGGTTCTGGCACGTCTGAGAGATGGTTCCGGCATGCCAGGCAGGTGATTCCGGAGTGTCCGGCATGTGGTTCTGTCACCTCTGAGATGTGGGTCCGCGATGCCCGGCAGGTGGTTCCGGAGTGTCTGCCGAGTGGTTCTGGCGTAGTCGGCAGGTGATTCTGGTGTGTCCAGCAGGTGGTTCTGGGTAGTGTATCAGGTGGTTCCAGCATACTCGGCAGGTGGTTCTGGCGTGACCGGCACGAGGTTCCGGCATGTCTGAGAGGTGGTTCCGCCATGCCCGGCAGGTGATTCCGGAGTGTTCCCCAAGTGGTTCAGGCATAGCCGGCAGGTGATTTTGCATGTCCGGCAATGGTTCCGGCGAGTCGAGCCGGTGGTTCCGGCATGACCGGCAGGTGTTTCCGGCATGCCCGGCAGGTGATTCCGGAGCATCCGCCAAGTGTGTCTGGCTACCCGGCAGGTGATTCCGGCATGTCCAGCAGGTGGTTCTGGGGAGTGGATCAGGTGGTTCCGGCAGGCCCGGCAGGTGATTCCGGAGTGTCCGGCATGTGATTCTGGCACCTCTGAGAGGTTGTTCTGGCATGCCCGGCAGGTGATACCGGAGTGTCCGGCATTTGGTCCTGGCACCTCTGAGAGGTGGTTCCGGGATGCCTGGCCTGTGATTCCGGAGTGTCTGCCGAGTGGTTCTGGCGTGTCCAGCAGGTGATTTTGGCATGTCCTTCAGGTGTATCTTGCGAGGCGAGCAGGTGGCTCAGGCATGCTCAACTGGTGCTTCCGGCGTCTCTGGCACGTGGTTCTGGTGTGTCTGAGAGCTGGTTTTGGCATGTCCGGCAGATGATTCCGGAGTGTCCACCAAGTGGTTCTGGTATACCTGGCAGGTGATTTTGGCGTGTCAGGAAGGTGGTTCCGGCTAGTTGAGCAGGTGGATCAGGCGTGCTCGCCAGGGGGTTCAGGCGGGTCAGGCAGGTGGTTTCGGTCTGTTCGGGGAGTGGTTCCGGCATCTCAGGCACATGGTTCCGGCACGTCTGAGAGTTGGTTACGGCCGCCCCGACAGGTTTTTCCGGAGTGTCCGCCAAGTGGTTCTGGCGTAGCTGAAAGGTGATGTTGGCGAGACTGGCAGGGTGTTCCAGCCAGCCCTGCAGGTGATTCCGGAGTGTCTGCCGCGTGGTTCTTGCGTAGCCGGCAGGTGATTTTGGCGTGTCCAGCAGGTGGTTCCGGCGAGCTCGGCAGGTGGTACCGGCGTGTGCGGAACATGGTTCTGGCACGTCTGAGAGATGGTTCCGGCATGCCCGACAGGTGATTCCGGAGTGTCCGGCATGTGGTTCTGCCACCTCTGAGAGGTGGTTCCGGCATGCCCGGCAGGTGGTTCCGGAGTGTCTGCCAAGTGGTTCTGGCGTAGCCGGCAGGTGATTCTGGCGTGTCCAGCAGGTGGTTCTGGGGAGTGGATCAGGTGGTCCGGCATACTCGGCAGGTGGTACCGGCGTGTCCGAAACATGGTTCTGGCAAGTCTGAGAGGTGGTTCCGGAATGCCCGACAGTTGATTCCGGAGTGTTCGCCAAGTGGTTCTGGCGTAGTCGGCAGGTCATTTTGCATGTCCGGCGGTGGTTCCGGCGAGTCGAGCCGGGGCTTCCGGCGTGTCCAGCAGGTGTTTCTGGTCTGTCCGGCAGGTTGTTCTGGCGTGACTGGCACGAGGTTCTGGCACGTCTGAGAGCTGGTTCTGGCATGTCCAGCAGATGATTCCGGAGTGTCCACCAAGTGGTTGTGGCATACCCGGCAGGTGATTTTAGCGTGTCAGGTAGGCGGTTCCGGCGAGTCGAGTAGGTGGTTCCGGCGTGCTCGGCAGGTGGTTCAGGCGGGTCTGGCAGGTGGTTTCGGTCTGTTCGGGGTGTGGTTCCGGCATCTCAGGCACATGGTTCTGGCACATCTGATAGGTGGTTCCGGCCAGCCCGACAGGTGTTTCCATGGTCTCCGCCAAGTAGTTCTGGCATAGCTGGCAGGTGATGTTGGCGTGACCGGCAGGTGGTTCCAGCCAGCCCGGCAGGTAATTCCGAAGAGTTCACCAAATGGTTGCGGCGTAGCAGGCAGTTGCTTTTGGCGTGTCAGGAAGGTGGTTCCGGCTAGTTGAGCAGGTGGATCAGGCGTGCTCGCCAGGGGGTTCATGCGGGTCTGGCAGGTGGTTTCGGTCTGTTCGGGGAGTGGTTCCGGCATCTCAGGCACATGGTTATGGCACGTCTGAGAGGTGGTTCCGGCCGGCCGGAGAGGTGTTTCCGGAGTGTCCGCCAAGTGGTTCTGGCGTAGGTGAAAGGCGATGTTGGCGTGACCGGTAGGTGGTTCCAGCCAGCCGGGCAGGTGATTCCAGAGTGTCTGCCGTGTGGTTCTGGCGTAGCTGGCAGGTGATTTTGGCGTGTCCAACAGGTGGTTCTGGGGAGTGGATCAGTTGGTTCCGGCATTCTCGGCAGGTGGTACCGGCGTGTCCGGAACATGGTTCTGGCAAGTCTGAGAGGCGGTTCCGGCATGCCCGACAGGTGATTCCGGAGTGTTCGCCAAGTGGTTCTGGCGTAGCCTGCAGGTCATTTTGCATGTCCGGCGGTGGTTCCGCGAGTCGAGCTGGTGGTTCCGGCGTGTCCGGCAGGTGGTTCTGGCGTGACCGGCACGAGGTTCTGGCACGTCTGAGAGTTGGTTCCGGCATGCCCGACAGGTGATTCCGGAGTGTCCGCCACGTGGTTCTGGCGTACCCGGCAGGTGATTTTGGCGTGTCTGGCAGGTGTTTCTTGCAAGTCGAGCATTTGGCTCAGGCATGCTCAGCAGGTGCTTCTGGCGTGTCTGGCAGGTGGTTCTGGTGTGTCTGAGAGCTGGCTCTGGCATGTCTGGCAGATGATTCCGGAGTGTCCACCAAGTGGTTGTGGCATACCCGGCAGGTGATTTTAGCGTGTCAGGTAGGTGGTTCCAGCGAGTCGACTAGGTGGTTCCGGCGTGCTCGGCAGGTGGTTCAGGCGGGTCTGGCAGGTGGTTTCGGTCTGTTCGGGGTGTGGTTCCGGCATCTCAGGCACATGGTTCTGGCACGTCTGATAGGTGGTTCTGGCCCGCCCGACAGGTGTTTCCATGGTGTCTGCCAAGTGGTTCTGCATTCCGGAGTGTCCGCCACGTGGTTCTGGCGTACCCGGCAGGTGATTTTGGCGTGTCTGGCAGGTGTTTCTTGCAAGTCGAGCATTTGGCTCAGGCATGCTCAGCAGGTGCTTCTGGCGTGTCTGGCAGGTGGTTCTGGTGTGTCTGAGAGCTGGCTCTGGCATGTCTGGCAGATGATTCCGGAGTGTCCACCAAGTGGTTGTGGCATACCCGGCAGGTGATTTTAGCGTGTCAGGTAGGTGGTTCCAGCGAGTCGACTAGGTGGTTCCGGCGTGCTCGGCAGGTGGTTCAGGCGGGTCTGGCAGGTGGTTTCGGTCTGTTCGGTGTGTGGTTCCGGCATCTCAGGCACATGGTTCTGGCACGTCTGATAGGTGGTTCTGGCCCGCCCGACAGGTGTTTCCATGGTGTCCGCCAAGTGGTTCTGGCATAGCAGGCAGGTGACGTTGGCGTGACCGGCAGGTGGTTCCAGCCAGCCCGGCAGGTGATTCCGAAGATTTCACCAAATGGTTGTGGCGTAGCCGGAATCTGATTTTTGCATGTCCAGCAGGTGGTTTTGGCGAGTCGAGCAGGTGGTTCTGGCGTGCTCGGCAGGTGCTTCCGGTGTCATTGGCATGTGGTTCCGGCATGTCTGAGAGGTGGTTCCGGCATGCCCGGCATGTGATACCGGAGTGTCCGGCATTTGGTTCTGGCACCTCTGAGAGGTGGTTCCGGAATGCCTGGCATGTGATTCCGGAGTGTCTGCCGAGTGGTTCTGGCGTAGCCGGCAGGTTATTTTGGCGTTTCCAGAAGGTGGTTTTGGCGAGTCGAGCAGGTGGTTCTAGCGTGCTCGGCAGGTGCTTCCGGTGTCACTGTCATGTGGTTCCGGCATGTCTGAGAGGTCGTTCCGCCATGCCCGGCAGGTGATTCCGGAGTGTTCGCCAAGTGGTTCTGGCGTAGGCGGCAGGTGATTTTGCATTTCCGGCAATGGTTCCGGCGAGTCGAGCCGGTGGTTCTGGCATGTTCAGCAGGTGGTTCCGGCATGCCCGGCAGGTGATTCCGGAGTGTCCGGCATGTGGTTCTCGCACCTCTGAGAGGTGGTTCCGGCAGGTGATACCGGAATGTTCGCCAAGTGGTTCTGGCGTAGCCGGCAGGTGATTTTCCATGTCCGGCAATGGTTCCGGCGAGTCGAGCCGGTGGTTCCGGAATGTCCGGCAGGTGGTTCCGGCATGTCCAGCACGTGGTTCCAGCATGCCCTGCAGGTGATTCCGGAGTGTCCGGCATGTGGTTCTGGCACCTCTGAGAGGTGGTTCCGGCATGCCCGGCAGGTGATACCGGAGTGTCCGGCATTTGGTTCTAGCACCTCTGAGAGGTGGTTCCGGAATGCCTGGCCTGTGATTCCGGAGTGTCTGCCGAGTGGTTCTGGCGTAGTCCGCAGGTGATTCTGGCGTGTCCAGCAGGTGGTTCTGGGGAGAGGATCAGCTGGTTATGGCGTACTTGGCAGGTGGTACCGGCGTGTCCAGAACATGGTTCTGGCAAGTCTGAGAGGTGGTTCCGGCACGCCTGACAGGTGATTCCGGAGCGTCCGCCAAGTGTTTCTGGTGTACCCGGCAGGTGATTTTGGCATGTCCGACAGGTGTTTCTTGTGAGTCGTGCAGGTGGCTCAGGCATGCTCAGCTGATGCTTCCGGCGTCTCTGGCACGTGGTTCTGGTGTGTCTGAGAGCTGGTTCTGGCATGTCCGGCAGATGATTCCGGACTGTCCACCAAGTGGTTCTGGTAGACCTGGCAGGTGATTTTGGCGTGTCAGGAAGGTGGTTCCGGCTAGTTGAGCAGGTGGATCAGGCGTGCTCACCAGGGGGTTCAGGCGGGTCTGGCAGGTGGTTTCGGTCTGTTCGGGGAGTGGTTCTGGCATCTCAGGCACATGGTTCTGGCACGTCTGAGAGGTGGTTCCGGCCGGCCCGACAGGTGTTTCCGGAGTGTCCGCCAAGTGGTTCTGGCGTAGCTGAAAGGTGATGTTGGCGTGACCGGCAGGTGGTTCCAGCCGTCCCGGCAGGTGATTCCGGAGTGTCCGGCATGTGGTTCCTGCACCTCTGAGAGGTGGTTCCGGCATGCCTGGCAGGTGATACCGGAGTGTCCGTGGTTTGGTTCTGGCACCTCTGAGAGGTGGTTCCGGAATGCCTGGCATGTGATTCCGGAGTGTCTGCCGAGTGGTTCTGGTGTAGCCGGCAGGTGATTTTGGCGTGTCCAGCAGGTGGTTTTGGCGAGTCGAGCAGGTGGTTCTGGCGTGCTCGGCAGGTGCTTCCGGTGTCATTGGCATGTGGTTCCGGCATGTCTGAGAGGTGGTTCCGGCATGCCCGGCAGGTGGTTCTGGAGTGTCTGTCGAGTGGTTCGGGAGCCAGCCCGGCAGCTGATTCCGAAGAGTTCACCAAATCGTTGTCGCGTAGCCGGCAGGTGATTTTGGCGTGTCTGGAATGTGGTTCCGGCTAGTTGAGCAGGTGGATCAGGCGTGCTCGCCTGGGGGTTCAGGCGGGTCTGGCAGGTGGTTTCTGTCTGTTCGGGGTGTGGTTCCGGCTTCTCAGGCACATGGTTCTGGCACGTCTGAGAGGTGGTTGCGGCCGGCCCGACAGGTGTTTCCGGAGTGTCCGCCAAGTGGTTCTGGAATAGCTGGCAGGTGATGTTGGCGTGACCAGCAGGTGGTTCCAGCCAGCCCCGCAGGTGATTCCGAAGTGTTCACCAAATGTTTGTGGCGTAGACGGAAGGTGATTTTGGCGTGTCCAGAAGGTGGTTTTGGCGAGTCGAGCAGGTGATTCTGGCGTGCTCGGCAGGTGCTTCCGGTGTCATTGGCATGTGGTTCCGGCATGTCTGACAGGTGGTTCCGCCATGCCCGGCAGGTGATTCCGGAGTGTTCCCCAAGTGGTTCTGGCATAGCCGGCAGGTGATTTTGCATGTCCGGCAATGGTTCCGGCGAGTCGAGCCCGTGGTTCCGGCAAGTCCGGCAGGTGATTCCGGCATGTCCAGCAGGTGGTTCCAGCATGCCCGGCAGGTGATACCGGAGTGTCCGGCATTTGGTTCTGGCACCTCTGAGAGGTGGTTCCGGAATGCCTGGCATGTGATTCCGGAGTGTCTGCCGAGTGGTTCTGGCGGAGCCGGCAGTTGATTTTGGCGTGTCCAGTAGGTGGTTCTGGGGAGTGGATCAGCTGGTTCCGGCATACTCGGCAGGTGGTACCGGCGTGTCCGGAACATGGTTCTGGCACGTCTGAGAGATCGTTCCGGCATGCCCGGCAGGTGATTCCGGAGTGTCCGGCATGTGGTTCCGGCACCTCTGAGAGGTGGTTCCGGCATGCCCGGCAGGTGGTTCCGGAGTGTCTGCCGAGTGGTTCTGGCGTAGCCGGCAGGTGATTCTGGCGTGTCCAGCAGGTGGTTCTGAGGAGTGGATCAGATGGTTCCGGCATACTCGGCAGGTGGTACCGGCGTGTCAGGAACATGGTTCTGGCAAGTCTGAGAGGTGGTTCTGGCATGCCCGACAGGTGATTCTGGAGTGTTCGCCAAGTGCTTCTGGCGTAGCCGACATGTCATTTTGCATGTCCGGCGGTGGTTCCGGCGAGTTGAGCCGGTGGTGCCGGCGTGTCCAGCAGGTGTTTCTGGTCTGTCCGGCAGGTGGTTCTGGCGTGTCCGGCACGAGGTTCTGGCACGTCTGAGAGTTGGTTCCCGCATGCCCGAAAGGTGATTCCGGAGTGTCCGCCACGTGGTTCTGGCGTACCCGGCAGGTGATTTTGGCGTGTCTGGAAGGTGTTTCTGGCAAGTCGAGCATTTGGCTCAGGCATGATCATCAGGTGCTTCCGGCGTGTCTGGCACGTGGTTCTGGTGTGTCTGAGAGCTGGTTCTGGCATGTCCGGCAGATGATTCCGGAGTGTCCACCAAGTGTTTGTGACATACCCGGCAGGTGATTTTAGCGTGTCAGGTAGGTGATTCCGGCGAGTCGAGTAGGTGGTTCCGGCGTGCTTGGCAGGTGGTTCAGGCGGGTCTGGCAGGTGCTTTCGGCCTTTTCGGGGTGTGGTTCCGGCATCTCAGGCACATGGTTCTGGCACGTCTGAGAGGTGGGTCCGGCCGGCCCGACAGGTGTTTCCATGGTGTCCGCCAAATGGTTCTGGCATAGCTGAAAGGTGATGTTGGCGTGAGCGGCAGGTGGTTCCAGCCAGCCCGGCAGGTGATTCCGAAGAGTTCACCAAATGTTTGTGGCGTTGCCGGCAGGTGATTTTGGCGTGTCCAGCAGGTGGTTTTGGCGAGTCGAGCAGGTGGTTCTGGCGTGCTCGGCAGGTGCTTCCGGTGTCATTGGCATGTGGTTCCGGCATGTCTGAGATGTGGTTCCGCCATGCCCGGCAGGTGATTCCGGAGTGTTCGCCAAGTGGTTCTGGCGTAGCCGGCAGGTGATTTTGCATGTCCGGCAATGGTTCTGGCGAGTCGAGCTGGTGGTTCCGGCATGTCAGGCAGGTGGTTCTGGCATGCCCGGCAGGTGATTCCGGAGTGTCCGGCATGTGGTTCTGGCACCTCTGAGAGGTGGTTCCGGCATGCCCGACAGGTGATACCGCAGTGTTCGCCAAGTGGTTCTGGCATAGCCTGCAGGTGATTTTGCATGTCCGGCAATGGTTCCGGCGAGTCGAGCCGGTGGTTCCGGAATGTCTGGCAGGTGGTTCCGGCATGTCCGGCAGGTGGTTCCGGCATGTCCAGCACGTGGTTCCAGCATGCCCGGCAGGTGATTCCGAAGTGTCCGGCATGTGGTTCTGGCAGCTCTGAGAGGTGCTTCCGGAATGCCTGGCCTGTGATTCCGGAGTGTCTGCCGAGTGGATCTGGCGTAGCCGGCAGTTGATTTTGGCGTGTCCACTAGGTGGTTCTGGGGAGTGGATCAGCTGGTTCCGGCATACTCGTCAGGTGGTACCGGCGTGTCCAGAACATGGTTCTGGCAAGTCTGAGAGGAGGTTCCGGAACGCCCGACAGGTGATTCCGGAGCGTCCGCCAAGTGTTTCTGGCCTACCCGGCAGGTGATTTTGGCATGTCCGACAGGTGTATCTTGCGAGTCGAGCAGGTGGCTGAGGCATGCTCAGCTGGTGCTTCCGGCGTCTCTGGCATGTGGTTCTGGTGTGTCTGAGAGCTGGTTCTGGCATGTCCGGCAGATGATTCCGGACTGTCCACCAAGTGGTTCTGGTATACCTGGCAGGTGATTTTGGCGTGTCAGGAAGTTGGTTCCGGCTAGTTGAGCAGGTGGATCAGGCGTGCTCGCTAGGGGGTTCAGGCGGATCTGGCAGGTGGTTTCGGTCTGTTCGGGGAGTGGTTCCGGCATCTCAGGCACATGGTTCTGGCACGTCTGAGAGGTGGTTCCGGCCGTCCTGACAGGTGTTTCCATGGTGTCCCCCAAGTGGTTCTGGCATAGCTGGCAGGTGATGTTGGCGTGACCGGCAGGTGGTTCCCGCAAGCCCGGCAGGTGATTCCGAAGAGTTCACCTAATGGTTGTTGCGTAGCCTGCCGGTGATTTTGGCGTGTCCAGCAGGTGGTTTTGGCGAGGCGAGCAGGTGGTTCTGGCGTGCTCGGCAGGTGCTTCCGGTGTCATTGGGATGTGGTTCCAGCATGTCTGAGAGGTGGTTCCGGCATGCCCGGCAGGTGGTTCCGGAGTGTCTGCCGAGTGGTTCTGGAGCCAGCCCAGCAGGTGATTCCGAAGAGTTCACCAAATGGTTGTGGCGTAGCCGGCACGTGATTTTGGCGTGTCAGGAAGGTGGTTCCGGCTAGTTGAGCAGGTGTATCAGGCGTGCTCGCCAGGGGGTTCAGGCGGGTCTGGCAGGTGGTTTCGGTCTGTTCGGGGAGTGGTTCCAGCATCTCAGGCACATGGTTCTGGCACGTCTGAGATGTGGTTCCGGACGGGCCGACAGGTTTTTCCGGAGTGTCCGCCAAGTGGTTCTGGCATAGCTGAAAGGTGATGTTGGCGTGACCGGCAGGTGGTTCCAGCCAGCCCGGCAGGTGATTCCGAAGTGTTCACCAAATGGTTGCGGCGTAGCCGGGAGTTGATTTTGGCGTGTCCAGCAGGTGGTTTTGGCGAGTCGAGCTGGTGGTTCTGGCGTGCTCGGCAGGTGCTTCCGGTGTCATTGGCATGTGGTTCCGGCATGTCTGTGAGGTGCTTCCACCATGCCCGGCAGGTGATTCCGGAGTGTTCCCCAAGTGGTTCAGGCATAGCCGGCAGGTGATTTTGCATATCCGGCAAGGGTTCCGGCGAGTCGAGCCGGTGGTTCCGGCATGTCCGGCAGGTGGATCCGGCATATCCGGCAGGTGATTCCGGAGTCTCCGGCATGTGGTTCTGGCACCTCTGAGAGGTGGTTCCGGCATGCCCGGCAGGTGATTCCGGAGCGTCCGCCAAGTGTTTCTGGTGTACCCGGCAGGTGATTTTCGCCTGTCCGACAGGTGTATCTTGCGAGTCGAGCAGGTGGCTCAGGCATGCTCAGCTGGTGCTTCCGGCGTCTCTGGCACGTGGTTCTGGTGTGTTTGAGAGCTGGTTCTGGCACCTCCGGCAGATGATTCCGGAGTGTCCACCAAGTGGTTCTTGTATACCTGGCAGGTGATTTTAGCGTGTCAGGTAGGCGGTTCCAGCGAGTCGAGTAGGTGGTTCCGGCGTGCTCGGCAGGTGGTTCAGGCGGGTCTGGCAGGTGGTTTCGGTCTGTTCGGGGTGTGTTTCCGGCATCTCAGGCACATGGTTCTGGCACGTCTGAGAGGTGGTTCCGGCCGGCCCGACAGGTGTTTCCGGAGTGTCCGCCAAGTGGTTCTGGCGTAGCTGAAAGGTGATGTTGGCGTGACCGGCAGGTGGTTCCAGGCAGCCCGGCAGATGATTCCGGAGTGTCTGCCGAGTGGTTCTGGCGTAGCCGGCAGGTGATTTTGGCGTGTCCAGCGGGTGGTTTTGGCGAGTCGAGCAGGTGGTTCCTGCATGCCCGGCAGGTGATTCCGGAGTGTCCGGCATGTGGTTCTGGCACCTCTGAGAGGTGGTTTCGACATGCCCGGCAGGTGGTTCCTGAGTGTCTGCCATGTGGTTCTGGCATAGCTGGCAGGTGATTTTGGTGTGTTCAGCAGGTGGTTCTGGCGAGCTCAGCAGGTGGTACCAGCGTGTCCGGAACATGGTTCTGGCACGTCTGAGAGATGGTTCCGGCATGCCCGGCAGGTGGTTCCGGAGTGTCTGCCGAGTGGTTCTGGCGTAGTCGGCAGGTGATTCTGGCGTGTCCAGCAGGTGGTTCAGGGGAGTGGATCAGGTGGTTCCGGCATACTCGGCAGGTGGTACCGGCGTGTCCGGAACATGGTTCTGGCAAGTCTGAGATGTGGTTCCGGCATGACCGACAGGTGATTCCGGAGTGTTCGCCAACTGGTTCTGGCGTAGCCGGCAGGTCATTTTGTTTGTCCGGCGGTGGTTCCGGCCAGTCGAGCCGGTGTTTCCGGCATGTCAGGCAGGTGATTCCGGCATGTCCAGCAGGTGTTCCGGCATGCCCGGCAGGTGATTCACGAGTGTCCGGCATGTGGTTCTGGCACCTCTGAGAGGTGGTTCCGCCATGCCCGGCAGGTGATTCCGGAGTGTTCGCCAAGTGGTTCTGGCGTAGCCGGCAGGTGATTTTGCATGTCCGGCAATCGTTCTGGCGAGTCGAGCCGCTGGTTCTGGCATGTCAGGCAGGTGGTTCCGGCATGCCCGGCAGGTGATTCCGGAGTGTCCGGCATGTGGTTCTGGCACCTCTGAGAGGTGTTTCCGGCATGCCCAACAGGTGATACCGCAGTGTTCGCCAAGTGGTTCTGGCGTAACCGGCAGGTGATTTTGCATGTCCGGCAATGGTTCCGGCGAGTCGAGCCGTTGGTTCCGGAATGTCCGGCAGGTGGTTCCGGCATGTCCGGCAGGTGGTTCCGGCATGTCCAGCACGTGGTTCCAGCATGCCCGGCAGGTGATTCCAAAGTGTCCGGCATGTGGTTCTGGCAGCTCTGAGAGGTGGTTCCGGAATGCCTGGCCTGTGATTCCGGAGTGTCTGCCGAGTGGTTCTGGCGTAGCCGGCAGTTGATTTTGGCGTGTCCACTAGGTGGTTCTGGGGAGTGGATCAGCTGGTTCCGGCATACTCGTCAGGTGGTACCGGCGTGTCCAGAACATGGTTCTGGCAATTCTGAGAGGAGGTTCCGGAACGCCCGACAGGTGATTCCGGAGCGTCCGCCAAGTGTTTCTGGCGTACCCGGCAGGTGATTTTCGCCTGTCCGACAGGTGTATCTTGCGAGTCGAGCAGGTGGCTGAGGCATGCTCAGCTGGTGCTTCCGGCGTCTCTGGCACGTGGTTCTGGTGTGTCTGAGAGCTGGTTCTGGCATGTCCGGCAGATGATTCCGGACTGTCCACCAAGTGGTTCTGGTAGACCTGGCAGGTGATTTTGGCGTGTCAGGAAGGTGGTTCCGGCTAGCTGAGCAGGTGGATCAGGCGTGCTCGCCAGGGGTTTCAGGCGGGTCTGGCAGGTGGTTTCGGTCTGTTCGGGGAGTGGTTCCGGCATCTCAGGCACATGCTTCTGGCACGTCTGAGAGGTGGTTCCGGCCGGCCCGACAGATGTTTCCGGAGTATCCGCCAAGTGGTTCTGGCGTAGGTGAAAGGTGATGTTGGCGTGACCGGCAGGTGGTTCCAGCCAGCCCGGCAGGTGATTCCGGAGTGTCTGCCGAGTGGTTCTGGCGTAGCCGGCAGGTGATTTTGGCGTGTCCAGCGGGTGGTTTTGGCGAGTCGAGCAGGTGGTTCCTGCATGCCCGGCAGGTGATTCCGGAGTGTCCGGCATGTGGTTCTGGCACCTCTGAGAGGTGGTTTCGACATGCCCGGCAGGTGGTTCCTGAGTGTCTGCCATGTGGTTCTGGCATAGCTGGCAGGTGATTTTGGTGTGTTCAGCAGGTGGTTCTGGCGAGCTCAGCAGGTGGTACCAGCGTGTCCGGAACATGGTTCTGGCACGTCTGAGAGATGGTTCCGGCATGCCCGGCAGGTGGTTCCGGAGTGTCTGCCGAGTGGTTCTGGCGTAGTCGGCAGGTGATTCTGGCGTGTCCAGCAGGTGGTTCAGGGGAGTGGATCAGGTGGTTCCGGCATACTCGGCAGGTGGTACCGGCGTGTCCGGAACATGGTTCTGGCAAGTCTGAGATGTGGTTCCGGCATGACCGACAGGTGATTCCGGAGTGTTCGCCAACTGGTTCTGGCGTAGCCGGCAGGTCATTTTGTTTGTCCGGCGGTGGTTCCGGCGAGTCGAGCCGGTGTTTCCGGCATGTCAGGCAGGTGATTCCGGCATGTCCAGCAGGTGTTCCGGCATGCCCGGCAGGTGATTCACGAGTGTCCGGCATGTGGTTCTGGCACCTCTGAGAGGTGGTTCCGCCATGCCCGGCAGGTGATTCCGGAGTGTTCGCCAAGTGGTTCTGGCGTAGCCGGCAGGTGATTTTGCATGTCCGGCAATCGTTCTGGCGAGTCGAGCCGCTGGTTCTGGCATGTCAGGCAGGTGGTTCCGGCATGCCCGGCAGGTGATTCCGGAGTGTCCGGCATGTGGTTCTGGCACCTCTGAGAGGTGTTTCCGGCATGCCCGACAGGTGATACCGCAGTGTTCGCCAAGTGGTTCTGGCGTAACCGGCAGGTGATTTTGCATGTCCGGCAATGGTTCCGGCGAGTCGAGCCGTTGGTTCCGGAATGTCCGGCAGGTGGTTCCGGCATGTCCGGCAGGTGGTTCCGGCATGTCCAGCACGTGGTTCCAGCATGCCCGGCAGGTGATTCCAAAGTGTCCGGCATGTGGTTCTGGCAGCTCTGAGAGGTGGTTCCGGAATGCCTGGCCTGTGATTCCGGAGTGTCTGCCGAGTGGTTCTGGCGTAGCCGGCAGTTGATTTTGGCGTGTCCACTAGGTGGTTCTGGGGAGTGGATCAGCTGGTTCCGGCATACTCGTCAGGTGGTACCGGCGTGTCCAGAACATGGTTCTGGCAATTCTGAGAGGAGGTTCCGGAACGCCCGACAGGTGATTCCGGAGCGTCCGCCAAGTGTTTCTGGCGTACCCGGCAGGTGATTTTCGCCTGTCCGACAGGTGTATCTTGCGAGTCGAGCAGGTGGCTGAGGCATGCTCAGCTGGTGCTTCCGGCGTCTCTGGCACGTGGTTCTGGTGTGTCTGAGAGCTGGTTCTGGCATGTCCGGCAGATGATTCCGGACTGTCCACCAAGTGGTTCTGGTAGACCTGGCAGGTGATTTTGGCGTGTCAGGAAGGTGGTTCCGGCTAGCTGAGCAGGTGGATCAGGCGTGCTCGCCAGGGGTTTCAGGCGGGTCTGGCAGGTGGTTTCGGTCTGTTCGGGGAGTGGTTCCGGCATCTCAGGCACATGCTTCTGGCACGTCTGAGAGGTGGTTCCGGCCGGCCCGACAGATGTTTCCGGAGTATCCGCCAAGTGGTTCTGGCGTAGGTGAAAGGTGATGTTGGCGTGACCGGCAGGTGGTTCCAGCCAGCCCGGCAGGTGATTCCGGAGTGTCTGCCGAGTGGTTCTGGCGTAGCCGGCAGGTCATTTTTCATGTCCGGCGGTTGTTCCGGCGAGTCTCGCCGGTGGTTGCGGCGTATCCAGCAGGTGTTTCCGGTCTGTCCGGCAGGTGGTTCTGGCGTGACCGGCACGAGGTTCTGGCACGTCTGAGAGTTGGTTCCGGCATGCCCGACAGGTGATTCCGGAGTGTCCGCCACGTGGTTCTGGCGTACCCGGCAGGTGATTTTGGCGTGTCTGGCAGGTGTTTCTTGCAAGTCGAGCATTTGGCTCAGGCATGCTCAGCAGGTGCTTCCGGCGTGTCTGGCACGTGGTTCTGGTGTGTCTGAGAGCTGGTTCCGGCATGCCCGACAGGTGATTCCGGAGTGTCCGCCACGTGGTTCTGGCGTACCCGGCAGGTGATTTTGGCGTGTCTGGCAGGTGTTTCTTGCAAGTCGAGCATTTGGCTCAGGCATGCTCAGCAGGTGCTTCCGGCGTGTCTGGCACGTGGTTCTGGTGTGTCTGAGAGCTGGTTCTGGCATGTCCGGCAGAATATTCCGGAGTGTCCACCAAGTGGTTGTGGCATAGCCGGCAGGTGATTTAAGCGTGTCAGGTAGGTGGTACCGGCGAGTCGAGTAGGTGGTTCCGGCGTGCTCAGCAGGTGGTTCAGGCGGGTCTGGCAGGTGGTTTCGGGCTGTTCGGGGTGTGGTTCCGGCATCTCAGGCACATGGTTCTGGCACGTCTGAGAGGTGGTTCCGGCCGGCCCGACAGGTGTTTCCATGGTGTCCGCCAAGTGGTTCTGGCATAGCTGGCAGGTGATGTTGGCGTGACCGGCAGGTGGTTCCAGACAGCCCGGCAGGTGATTCCGAAGAGTTCAACATATGGTTCTGGCGTAGCCGGCAGGTGGTTTTGGCGAGTCGAGCAGGTGGTTCTGGCGTGCTTGGCAGGTGCTTCCGGTGTCATTGGCATGTGGTTCCGGCATGTCTGAGAGGTGGTTCCGGCATGCCCGGCAGGTGGTTCCGGAGTGTCTGCCGAGTGGTTCTGGAGCCAGCCCGGCAGGTGATTCCGAAGAGTTCACCAAATGGTTGTGGCGTAGCCGGCACGTGATTCTGGCGTGTCAGGAAGTTGGTTCCGGCTAGTTGAGCAGGTGGATCAGGCGTGCTCGCCAGGGGGTTCAGGCGGGTCTGGCAGGTGGTTTCGGTCTGTTCGGGGAGTGGTTCCTGCATCTCAGGCACATGGTTCTGGCACGTCTGAGAGGTTGTTCCGGCCGGCCGGAGAGGTGTTTCCGGAGTGTCCGCCAAGTGGTTCTGGCGTAGCTGAAAGGTGATGTTGGCGTGACCAGCAGGTGGTTCCAGCCAGCCCGGCAGGTGATTCCGGAGTGTCTGCCGTGTGCTTCTGCCGTAGCTGGCAGGTGAATTTTGCGTGTCCAGCAGGTGGTTCCGGCGAGCTCGGCAGGTGGTACCAGCGTGTCCGGAACATGGTTCTGGCACGTCTGAGAGATGGTTCCGTCATGCCAGGCCGGTGATTCCGGAGTGTCCGGCATGTGGTTCTGGCACCTCTGAGAGGTGGTTCCGGCATGCCTGGCAGGTGATTCCGGAGTGTCCGGCATGTGGTTCTGACACCTCTGAGAGGTGGTTCCGTCATGCCCGGCAGGTGGTTCCCGAGTGTCTGCCGAGTGGTTCTGGCGTAGTCGGCAGGTGATTCTGGCGTCTCCAGCAGGTGGTTGTGGGGAGTGGATCAGGTGGTTCCGGCATACTCGGCAGGTGGTAACGGCGTGTCCGGAACATGGTTCTGGCAAGTCTGAGAGGCGGTTCCGGCATGCCCGACAGGTGATTCCGGAGTGTTCGCCAAGTGGTTCTGGCGTAGCCGGCAGGTCATTTTGCATGTCCAGCGGTGGTTCCGGCGAGTCGAGCGGGTGGTTCCGGCGTGTCCGGCAGGTGGTTCTGGCGTGACCGGCACGAGGTTCTGGCACGTTTGAGTGTTGGGTCCGGCATGCCCTACAGGTGATTCCGGAGTTTCCGCCACATGGTTCTGGCGTACCCGGCAGGTGATTTTGGCGTGTCTGGCAGGTGTTTATTGCAAGTCGAGCATATGGCTCAGGCATGCTCGGCAGGTGCTTCCGGCGTGTCTGGCACGTGTTTCTGGTGTGTCTGAGAGCTGGTTCTGGCATGTCCGGCAGATGATTCCGGAGTGTCCACCAAGTGGTTGTGGCATACCCGGCAGGTGATTTTAGCGTGTCATGTAGCTGGTTCCGGCGAGTCGAGTAGGTGGTTCCGGCGTGCTCGGCAGGTGGTTCAGGCGGGTCTGGCAGGTGGTTTCGGTCTGTTCGGGGTGTGGTTCCGGCATCTCAGGCACATGGTTCTGGCACGTCTGATAGGTGGTTCCGGCCGGCCCGACAGGTGTTTCCATGGTGTCCGCCAAGTGGTTCTGGCATAGCTGGCAGGTGATGTTGGCGTGAGCGGCAGGTGGTTCCAGAAAGCCCGGCAGGTGATTCCGAACAGTTCACCAAATGGTTGTGGACTAGCCGGCAGGTGATTTCGGCGTGTCCAGCAGGTGGTTTTGGCAAGTCAAGCAGGTTGTTCTGGCGTGCTCGGCAGGTGCTTCCGGTGTCATTGGCATGTGGTTCCGGCATGTCTGAGAGGTGGTTCCGCCATGCCCGGCAGGTGATTCCGGAGTGTTCGCCAAGTGGTTCTGGCGTAGCCGGCAGGTGATTTTGCATGTCCGGCAATGGTTCCGGCGAGTCGAGCCGGTGGTTCCGGCATGTCCGGCAGGTGATTCCGGCATTTCCAGCAGGTGGTTCAGGGGAGTGGATCAGGTGGTTCCGGCATGCCCGGCAGGTGATTCCGGAGTGTCCAGCATGTGGTTCTGGCACCTCTGAGAGTTTGTTCTGGCATGCCCGGCAGGTGATACCGGAGTGTCCGGCATTTGGTTTTGGCACCTCTGAGAGATGGTTCCGTGATGCCTGGCATGTGATTCCGGAGTGTCTGCCGAGTGGTTCTGGCGTGTGCAGAAGGTGTTTCCGCTCTGTCCGGCAGGTGGTTCTGGCGTGTCCGGCACGAGGTTCTGGCACGTCTGAGAGTTGGTTCCGGCATGCCCGACAGGTGATTCCGGAGTGTTCACCAAATGGTTGTGGCGTAGCCGGAAGGTGATTTTGGCGTGTCCAGCAGGTGGTTTTGGCGAGTCGAGCAGGTGGTTCTGGCATGCTCGGAAGGTGCTTCCGGTGTCATTGGCATGTGGTGCCGGCATGTCTGAGAGGTGGTTCCGCCATGCCCGGCAGGTGATTCCGGAGTGTTCCCCAAGTGGTTCTGGCGTAGCCGGCAGGTGATTTTGCATGTACGGCAATGGTTCCGGCGAGTCGAGCCGGTGGTTCCGGAGTGTCCGGCAGGTGATTCCGGCATGTCCAGCAGGTGGTTCCGGCATGCCCGGCAGGTGATTCCGGAGAGTCTGCCGAGTGGTTCTGGCGTAGCCGGCAGGTGATTTTGGCGTGTCCAGCAGGTGGTTCCGGCGAGCTCGGCAGGTGGTACCGGCGTGTCCAGAACATGGTTCTGGTACGTCTGAGAGATGGTTCCGGCATGCCCGGCAGGTGATTCCGGAGTGTCCGGCATGTGGTTCTGGCACCTCTGAGAGGTGGTTCCGTCATGCCCGGCAGGTGGTTCCGGAGTGTCTGCCGAGTGGTTCTGGCGTAGCCGGCAGGTGATTCTGGCGTGTCCAGCAGCTGGTTCTAGGGAGTGGATCAGGTGGTTCCGGCATACTCGGCAGTTGGTACCGGCGAGTCCGGAACATGGCTCTGGCAAGTCTGAGAGGTGGTTCCGGCATGCCCGACAGGTGATTCCGGAGTGTTCGCCAAGTGGTTCTGGCGTCGACGGCAGGTCATTTTGCATGTCCGGCGGTGGTTCCGGCGAGTCAAGCCGGTGGTTCCGGCGTGTCCAGCATTTGTTTCTGGTCTCTCCGGCAGGTGGTTCTGGCGTGTTCGAACGAGGTTTTGGCACATCTGAGAGTTATTTCCGGCATGCCCGACAGGTGATTCCGGAGTGTCCGCCAAGTGGTTCTGGCATACCCGGCAGGTGATTTTGGCGTGTCTGGCAGGTGTTACTTGCAAGTCGAGCATGTGGCTCAGGCATGCTCAGCAGGTGCTTCCGGCGTGTCCGGCAGGTGATACCGGAGTGTCCGGCATTTGGTTCTGGCACCTCTGAGAGGTGGTTCCGGAATGCCTGGCATGTGATTCCGGAGTGTCTGCCGAGTGGTTCTGGCGTAGCCGGCAGTTGATTTTGGCATGTCCACTAGGTGGTTCTGGGGAGTGGATCAGCTGGTTCCGGCATACTCGGCAGGGGGTACCGGCGTGTCCAGAACATGGTTCTGGCAAGTCTGAGAGGTGGTTCCGGCACGCGGAACAGGTGATTCCGGAGTGTCCGCCACGTGGTTCTGGCGTACCCGGCAGGTGATTTTGGCGTGTATGGCAGGCGTTTCTTGCAAGTCGAGCATTTGGCTCAGGCATGCTCAGCTGGTGCTTCCGGCGTCTCTGGCACATGGTTCTGGTGTGTCTGACATCTGGTTCTGGCATCTCCGGCAGATGATTCCGGAGTGTCCACCAAGTGGTTCTGGTAGACCTGGCAGGTGATTTTGGCGTGTCCGGAAGTTGGTTCCGGATAGTTGACCAGGTGGATCAGGCGTGCTCGCCAGGGGGATCAGGCGGGTCTGGCAGGTGGTTTCGGTCTGTTCGGGGAGTGGTTCTGGCATCTCAGGCACATGGTTCTGGCAGGTCTTTGAGGTGGTTCCGGCCGGCCCGACAGGTGTTTCCGGAGTGTCCGCCAAGTGGTTCTGGCGTAGCTGAATGGTGATGTAGGCGTGTCCAGCAGGTGGTTCCGGCGAGCTTGGCAGGTGGTACCGGCGTGTCCGGAAGATGGTTCTGGCACGTCTGAGAGATGATTCCGGAATGCCCGGCAGGTGATTCCGGAGTGTCCGGCATGTGGTTCTGGCACCTCTGAGAGGTGGTTCCGGCATGCCCGGCATGTGGTTCCGGAGTGTCTGCCGAGTAGTTCTGGCGTACCCGACAGGTGATTCTGGGGTGTCCAGCAGGTGGTTCTGGGGAGTGGATCAGGTGGTTCCGGCATACTCGGCAGGTGGTACCGGCGTGTCCGGAACATGGTTCTGGCAAGTCTGTGAGGTGGTTCCGGCATGCACGACAGGTGATTCTGGAGTGTTCGCCCAGTGGTCTGGCGTAGCCGGCATGTCATTTTGCATGTCAAGTGTTGTTTCCGGCGAGTCGAGCCGGTGGTTCCGGCGCGTCCAGGAGGTGTTTCCGGTCTGTCCGGCAGGTGGTTCCGGCATGTCCGGCAGGTGGTTCCGGCATGTACAGCAGATGGTTCTGGCATGCCCGGCAGGTGATTCCGGAGTGTCCGGCATGTGGTTCTGGCACCTGTGAGAGGTGGTTCCGGCATGCCCGGCAGTTGGTCACGGAGTGTCTGCCGAGTGGTTCTGGAGTAGCCGGCAGGTGATTCTAGCGTATCCAGCAGGTGGTTCTGGGGAGTGGATCAGGTGGTTCCGGCATACTTGGCAGGTGGTACCAGCGTGTCCGGAACTTGGTTCTGGCAAGTCTGAGAGGTGGTTCCGGCATGCTCGACAGGTGATTCCGGAGTGTTCGCCAAGTGGTTCTGGCGTAGTCGGCACGTCATTTAGCATGTCCGGCGGTGGTTCCGGCGAGTCGAGCCGGTGGTTCCGGCGTGTCCAGCAGGTGTTTCCGGTCTGTCCGGCAGGTGGTTCTGGCGTGACCGGCACGAGGTTCTGGCACGTCTGAGAGTTGGTTCCGGCATGCCCGACAGGTGATTCCGGAGTGTCTGCCACGTGGTTCTGGCGTACCCGGCAGGTGATTTTGGCGTGTCTGGCAGGTGTTTCTTGCAAGTCGAGCATTTGGCTCAGGCATGCTCAGCAGGTGCTTCCGGCGTGTCTGGCACGTGGTTCTGGTGTGTCTGAGAGCTGCTTCTGGCATGTCCGGCAGATGATTCCGGAGTGTCCACCAAGTGGTTGTGGCATACCCGGCAGGTGATTTTAGCGTGTCAGGTAGGTGGTTCCAGCAAGTCGAGTAGGTGGTTCCGGCGTGCTCGGCAGGTGGTTCAGGCGGGTCTGGCAGGTGGTTTCGGTCTGTTCGGGGTGTGGTTCCGGCATCTCAGGCACATGGTTCTGGCACGTCTGATAGGTGGTTCCGGCCGGCCCGACAGGTGTTCCCATGGTTTCCGCCAAGTGGTTCTGGCATAGCTGGCATGTGATGTTGGCGTGACCGGCAGGTGGTTCCAGCCAGCCCGGCAGGTGATTCCGAACAGTTCACCAAATGGTTGTGGCGTAGCCGGCAGGTGATTTTGGCGTGTCCAGCAGGTGGTTTTGGCGAGTCGAGCAGGTGGTTTTGGCGTGCTCGGCAGGTGCTTCCGGTGTCATTGGCATGTGGTTCCGGCATGTCTGAGAGGTGGTTCCGCCATGCCCGGCAGGTGATTCCGGAGTGTTCGCCAAGTGGTTCTGGTGTAGCCACAGTTGATTTTGCATGTCCGGCAATGGTTCCGGCGAGTCGAGCCGGTGGGTCCGGCATGTCCGGCAGGTGGTTCCGGCATGTCCGGCAGGTGGTTCCGCCATGCCCAGCAGGTGATTCCGGAGTGTTCCCCAAGTGGTTCTGGCGTAGCCATCAGGTGATTTTGGCGTGTCCAGCAGGTGGTTCCGGCGAGCTCGGCAGGTGGTACCGGCGTGTCCGGAACATGGTTCTGGCAGGTCTGAGAGATGGTTCCGGCATGCCCGGCAGGTGATTCCGGAGTGTCTGGCATGTGGTTCTGGCACCTCTGAGAGGTGGTTCCGGCATGCCCGGCAGGTGATACCGGAGTGTCCGGCATTTGGTTCTGGCACCTCTGAGAGGTGGTTACGGAATGCCTGGCATGTCATTCCCAAGTGTCTGCCGAGTGGTTCTGGCATAGCCGGCAGGTGATTTTCGCGTGTCCAGCAGGTGGTTCCGGCAAGCTCGGCAGGTGGTTCCGGCTTGTCCGGAACATGGTTCTGGCAAGTCTGAGAGATGGTTCCGGCATGCCCGGCAGGTGATTCCGGAGTGTCCGGCATGTGGTTCTGGCACCTCTGAGAGGTGGTTCCGGCATGCCCGGCAGTTGGTTACGGAGTGTCTGCCGAGTGGTTCTGGATTAGCCGGCAGGTGATTCTGGCGTATCCAGCAGGTGGTTCTGGGGACTGGATCAGGTGGTTCCGGCATATTCGGCAGGTGGTACCGGCATGTCCGGAACATGGTTCTGGCAAGTCTGAGAGGCGGATCCGGCATGCCCGACAGGTGATTCCGGAGTGTTCGCCAAGTGGTTCTGGCGTAGCCGGCAGGTCATTTTGCATGTCCGGCAGTGGTTCCGGCGAGTCGAGCCGGTGGTTCCGGCGTATCCAGCAGGTGTTTCCGGTCTGTCCGGCAGGTGGTTCTGGCGTGACCGGCACGAGGTTCTGGCACGTCTGAGAGTTGGTTCCGGCATGCCCGACAGGCGATTCCGGAGTGTCTGCCACGTGGTTCTGGCGTACCCGGCAGGTGATTTTGGCATGTCCGACAGGTGTTTCTTGCGAGTCGAGCAGGTGGCTGAGGCATGCTCAGCTGGTGCTTCCGGCGTGTCTGGCACGTGGTTCTGGTGTGTCTGAGAGCTGGTTCTGGCATCTCCGGCAGATGATTCCGGAGTGTCCACCAAGTGGTTCTTGTATACCTGGCATGTGATTTTGGCGTGTCAGGAAGTTGGTTCCGGCTAGTTGAGCAGGTGGATCAGGCGTGCTCGCCAGGGGGTTCAGGCGGGTCTGGAAGGTGGTTTCGGTCTGTTCGGTGAGTGGTTCCGGCATCTCAGGCACATGGTTCAGGCACGTCTGAGAGGTGGTTCCGGCATGCCCAACAGGTGATTCCGGAGTGTTCGCCAAGTTGTTCTGGCGTAGCCGGCATGTCATTTTGCATGTCCGGCGGTGGTTCTGGCGAGTCAAGCCGGTGGTTCCGGCGTGTCCGGCAGGTGTTTCCGGTCTGTCCGGCACGTGGTTCTGGCGTGTCCGGCACGAGGTTCTGGCACGTCTGAGAGTTGGTTCCGGCAAGCCCGACAGGTGATTCCGGAGAGTCCGCCACGTGTTTCTGGCGTACCCGGCAGGTGATTTTGGCGTGTCTGGCAGGTGTTTCTTGCAAGTCGAGCATGTGGCTCAGGCATGATCAGCAGGTGCTTCCGGCGTGTCCGGCACGAGGTTCTGGTGTGTCAGAGGGCTGGTTCTGGCATTTCTGGCAGATGATTCCGGAGTGTCCACCAAGTGGTTCTGGTAGACCTGGCAGGTGATATTGGCGTGTCTGGAAGGTGGTTCCGGCTAGTTGAGCAGGTGGATCAGGCGTTCTCGCCAGGGGGTTCAGGCGGGTCTGGCAGGTGGTTTCGGTCTGTTCGGGGAGTGGTTCTGGCATCTTAGGCACATGGTTCTGGCACGTCTGAGAGGTGTTTCGGGCCGGCCGGAGAGGTGTTTCCGGAGTGTCCGCCAAGTGGTTCTGGCTTAGCTGAAAGGTGATGTTGGCGTGACCGGCAGGTGGTTCCAGCCAGCCCGGCAGGTGATTCCGGAGTGTCTGCCGTGTGGTTCTGGCGTAGCTGGCAGGTGATTTTGGCGTGTCCAGCAGGTGGCTCTGGCCAGCTCGGCAGGTGGTACCAGCGTGTCTGGAACATGGTTCTGGCACGTCTTAGACATGGTTCCGGCATGCCCGGCAGGTGATTCCGGAGTGTCCGGCATGTGGTTCTGGCACCTCTGAGAGGTGTTTCCGGCATGCCCGGCAGGTGGTTCCGGAGTGTCTGCCGAGTGGTTCTGGCGTAGCCGGCAGGTGATTCTGGTGTGTCCAGCAGGTGGTTCTGGGGAGTGGATCAGGTGGTTCCGGCATACTCGGCAGGTGGTACCGGCGTGTCCGGAACATGGTTCTGGCAAGTCTGAGAGGTGGTTCCGGCATGCCCGACAGGCGATTCCGGAGTGTTCGCCAAGTGGTTCTGGCGTAGCCGGCAGGTCATTTTGCATGTCCGGCGGTGGTTCCGGCGAGTCGAGCCGGTGGTTCCGGCGTGTCCGGCAGGTGTTTCCGTTCTGTCCGGCAGGTGGTTCTGGCGTGACCGGCACGAGGTTCTGTCACGTCTGAGAGTTGGTTCCGGCATGCCCGACAGGTGATTCCGGAGTGTCCGCCACGTGGTTCTGGTGTACCCGGCAGGTGATTTTGGCGTGTCTGGCAGGTGTTTCTTGCAAGTCGAGCATTTGGCTCAGGCATGCTCAGCAGGTGCTTCCGGCGTGTCTGGCACGTGTTTCTGGTGTGTCTGAGAGCTGGTTCTGGCATGTCCGGCAGATGATTCCGGAGTGTCCACCAAGTGGTTGTGGCATACCCGGCAGGTGATTTTAGAGTGTCAGGTATTTGGTTCCGGCGAGTCAAGTAGGTGGTTCCGGTGTGCTCGGCAGGTGGTTCAGGCGGGTCTGGCAGGTGGTTTTGGACTGTTTGGGGTGTGGTTCCGGCATCTCAGGCACATGGTTCTGGCACGTCTGATAGGTGGTTCCGGCCTGTCCGACAGGTGTTTCCATGGTGTCCGTCAAGTGGTTCCGGCATAGCTGGCATGTGATTTTGGCGTACCGGCAGGTGGTTCCAGCCAGCCCGGCAGGTGATTCCGTAGAGTTCACCAAATGCTTGTGGCGTAGCCGGCAGGTGATTTTTCGTGTGCACCAGGTGTTTCCGGTCTGTCCGGCAAGTGGTTCTGGCGTGACCGGGATGAGGTTCTGGCACGTCTGAGAGTTGGTTCCTGGATGCCCGACAGGTGATTCCGGAGTGTCCGCCGCGTGGTTCTGGCGTACCCGGCAGGTGATTTTGGCGTGTCCGGCAGGTGTTTCTTGCAAGTCGAGCATGTGGCTCAGGCATACTCAGCAGGTGCTTCCGGCGTGTCTGGCACGTCGTTCTGGTGTGTCTGAGAGCTGGTTCTGGCATGTCCGGCAGATGATTCCGGAGTGTCCACCAAGTGGTTGTGGCATACCCGGCAGGTCATTTTAGCGTGTCAGGTAGGTGCTTCCAGCGCGTCGAGTAGGTGGTTCCGGCGTGCTCGGCAGGTGGTTCAGGTGGGTCTGGCAGGTGGTTTCGGTCTGTTCGGGGAGTGGTTCCGGCATCTCAGGCACATGGTTCTGGCACGTCTGATAGGTGGTTCCGGCCGGCCCGACAGGTGTTTCCATGGTGTCCGCCAAGTGGTTCTGGCATAGCTGGCAGGTGATGTTGGCGTGACCGGCAGGTGGTTCCAGCCAGCCCGGCAGGTGATTCCGAAGAGTTCACCAAATGGTTGTGGCGTAGCCAGCAGACGATTTTGGCATGTCCAGCAGGTGGTTTTGGCGAGTCGAGCAGGTGGTTCTGGCGTGCTCGGCAGGTGCTTCCGGTGTCATTGGCATGTGGTTCCGGCATGTCTGAGAGGTGGTTCCGCCATGCCCGGCAGGTGATTCCGGAGTGTTCGCCAAGTGGTTCTGGCGTAGCCGGCAGGTGATTTTGCATGTCCGGCAATGGTTCTGGCGAGTCGAGCCGGTGGTTCTGACATGTCCTGCCGGTGGTTCCGGCATGCCCGGCAGGTGATTCCGGAGTGTCCGGCATGTGGTTCTGGCACCTCTGAGAGGTGGTTCCGGCATGCCCGGCAGGTGATACCGGAGTGTCCGGCATTTGGTTCTGGCACCTCTGAGAGGTGGTTCCGGAATGCCTGGCATGTGATTCCGGAGTGTCTGCCGAGTGGTTCTGGCGTAGCCGGCAGTTGATTTTGGCGTGTCCACTAGGTGGTTCTGGGGAGTGGATCAGCTGGTTCCGGCATACTCGGCAGGGGGTACCGGCGTGTCCAGAACATGGTTCTGGCAAGTCTGAGAGGTGGTTCCGGCACGCCCGACAGGTGATTCCGGAGCGTCCGTCAAGTGGTTCTGGCATAGCTGGCAGGTGATGTTGGCGTGACCGGCAGGTGGTTTCAGCCAGTCAGGCAGGTGATTCCGAAGTGTTCACCAAATGGTTGTTGCGTATCCGGAAGGTGATTTTGGCGTGTCCAGCAGGAGGTTTTGGCGAGTCGAGCAGGTGGTTCTGGCGTAGCCGGCAGGTGATTTTGCATGTCCGGCAATGGTTCCGGCGAGTCGAGCCGGTGGTTCCGGCATGTCCAGCAGGTGGTTCCTGTATGCCCGGCAGGTGATTCCGGAGTGTCCGGCATGTGGTTTTGGCACCTCTGAGATGTGGTTCCGGCATGCCCGGCAGGTGATTCCGGAGTGTTCGGCATGTGGTTCTGGCACCTCTGAGAGGTGGTTGCGACATGCCCGGCAGGTGGTTCCTGAGTGTCTGCATTGTGGTTCTGGCGTAGCTGGCAGGTGATTTTCGTGTGTTCAGCAGGTGGTTCTGGCGAGCTCAGCAGGTGGTACCAGCGTGTCGGGAACATGGTTCTGGCACGTCTGAGTGATGGTTCCGGCATGCCAGGCAGGTGATTCCGGAGTGTTCGCCAAGTGGTTCTGGCGTAGCCGGCAAGTCATTTTGCATGTCCGGCGGTGGTTCCGCGAGTCGAGCCGGTGGTTCCGGCGTGTCCGGCAGGTGGTTTTGGCGTGACCGGCACGAGGTTCTGGCACGTCTGAGAGTTGGTTCCGGCATGCCCGACAGGTGATTCCGGAGTGTCCGCCACGTGGTTCTGGCGTACCCGGCAGGTGATTTTGGCGTGTCTGGCAGGTGTTTCTTGCAAGTCGAGCATTTGGCTCAGGCATGCTCAGCAGGTGCTTCCGGCGTGTCTGGCAGGTGGTTCTGGTGTGTCTGAGAGCTGGTTCTGGCATGTCTGGCAGATGATTCCGGAGTGTCCACCAAGTGGTTGTGGCATACCCGGCAGGTGATTTTAGCGTGTCAGGTAGGTGGTTCCAGCGAGTCGTCTAGGTGGTTCCGGCGTGCTCGGCAGGTGTTTCAGGCGGGTCTGGCAGGTGGTTTCGGTCTGTTCGGGGTGTGGTTCCAGCATCTCAGGCACATGGTTCTGGCACGTCTGATAGGTGGTTCCGGCCGGCACGACAGGTGTTTCCATGGTGTCCGCCAAGTGGTTCTGGCATAGCTGGCAGGTGATGTTTGTGTGACCGGCACGTGGTTCCAGAAAGCCCGGCAGGTGATTCCGAAGAGTTCACCAAATGGTTGTGGCCTAGTCGGCAGGTGATTTCGGCGTGTCCTGCAGGTGGTTTTGGCGAGTCAAGCAGGTCGTTCTGGCGTGCTCGGCAGGTGCTTGCGGTGTCATTGGCATGTGGTTCCGGCATGTCTGAGAGGTGGTTCCCCCATGCCTGGCAGGTGATTCCGGAGTGTTCGCCAAGTGGTTCTGGCGTAGCCGGCAGGTGATTTTGCATGTCCGGCAATGGTTCCGGCGAGTCGAGCCGGTGGTTCCGGCATGTCCGGCAGGTGATTCCGGCATGTCCAGCAGGTGGTTCTGAGAAGTGGATCAGGTGGTTCCGGGAGGCACGGCAGGTGATTCCGGAGTGTCCGGCATGTGATTCTGGCACCTCTGAGAGGTTGTTCTGGCATGCCCGTCAGGTGATACCACAGTGTCCGGCATTTGGTTCTGGCACCTCTGACAGGTGGTTCCGGGATGCCTGGCATGTGATTCCGGAGTGTCTGCCGAGTGGTTCTGGCGTGTCCAGCAGGTGTTTCCGGTCTTTCCGGCAGGTGGTTCTGGCGTTTCCGGCACGAGGTTCTGGCACGTGTGAGAGTTGGTTCCGGCATGCCCGACAGGTGATTCCGGAGTGGCCGCCACGTGGTTCTGGCGTACCCGGCAGCTGATTTTGGCTTGTCTGGCAGGTGTTTCTTGCAAGTCGAGCAGGTGGCTCAGGCATGATCAGCAGGTGCTTCCGGCCTGTCCGGCACGTTGTTCTGGTGTGTCTGAGAGCTGGTTCTGGCATGTCCGGCAGATGATTCCGGAGTGTCCACCAAGTGGTTGTGGCATACCCGGCATGTGATTTTAGCGTGTCATGTAGGTGGTTCCGGCGAATCGAGTTGGTGGTTCCGGCGTGCTCGGCAGGTGGTTCATGCGGGTCTGGCAGGTGGTTTCTGTCTGTTCGGTGTGTGGTTCCGGCATCTCAGGCACATGGTTCTGGCACGTCTGAGAGGTGGTTCCGGCCGGCCCGACAGGTGTTTCCATGGTGTCCGCCAAGTGGTTCTGGCATAGCTGGCAGGTGACGTTGGCGTGACCGGCAGGTGGTTCCAGGCAGCCCGGCAGATGATTCCGGAGTGTCTGCCGAGTGGTTCTGGCGTAGCCGGCAGGTGATTT